>NC_057799.1:2009925-2016685 GCF_018294505.1 Triticum aestivum | reverse complement strand
CTGGATGAACAGGACCCCGTGGAGGGCAGGATGAACAGGACCACTCCGTGGAGGGCAAGATGAAGAGTAGACGGTGGAAGGCTGGATGAAAAGTAGCCCGTGGAGGGGTGGTTGAACAGGAGCCTGTGGAGAGGCTGGTTGAACAGTAGCCGGTGGCGGCTGGATGAACAGGAGGCCGTGGATGAACAGTCATAGGTGGAGGCTGGAGGAGGTCGACGGTGCTACATCGACCAGTATGTAGGTACACGTTCGCGACCAGAATGACAATGCTACGTACGCTTCGACCAAGTGGGTCCCGACTGTCACGCACTTCCTTGCGTGCGAAGATGTAACTGGTGGGTCCCAGCATTCAGGGGGGCGAATCGTTTTTTTTGCCCGGACGCACTTCCTTGCGTGCGAAGATGTAGCTGGTGGGTCCCAACAGTCAGGGGGAAACGTTTTTTTTGTGAAATACGGTGGCCCGTCCGATGGGTCCCCGCTGTCTGGTGGAGAAATAATTATTTTGCGCGTAATAAGGAGGCACTTCCTTGCTGCGGCCGTGGACCCAGCTGTCAGCCTCTCCACGTACAGTCCATGTCCGATGGAAGCCGTTCCTTGACCACGTTGACCACGCCGCACCGAGAGCACCAGGGCGGTGGACGACGGCGAGGCCTAGGAAGGGGACGACGCGGAGCCGGGGAAGACGCGGCAATGGAAGCCCGTGCGGAGAGGAGTACGAGGGTTCACTGGTTCGGCTGCGGTGTGAGGCTGCCGTCGCCGCAGGGCCTGGCTAGCGGTGGGAATAGTAGGGGGCGGTGAGGCCTCCGCGACAGCACAGCCGGCCATGGGAGGCAGGAGCATGCGGCACGACCGGCGCTGCTTTGGGCGGCTGGAGCAACAAGACCAGAGGTTGAAGAAGCACTACGGTCGTTGCATGGACATCATACGGTCACTGGAGCTAGAATCGTTCATATTGACTAAGTTGACAAAGCACTCCGTCCCTGTCAACTTAGTAGGCCCACAAGTCAGCCTCCCACCAAGGTGGGTCCCAACTAGCAGGGGGAGTATTCATTTTTTGTGCGTCATAAGGAGGCACCTCCGGTGGGTCCGATCTGACAGCGGGGGGGGGGGGACATTTTTTTCGCGAAATACGTTGGCCCGTCCGGTGGGTCCCAACAGTCAGGGGGGAAATGTTTTTTTCGCCAAATACGGTGGCCCATCCGGTGGGTGCCCGCTGTCAGGTGGAGGAATAATTATTTTCCGCGTAATAAGGAGGCACTTCCTTGCGGCTGCCGTGGACCCAGCTGTCAGCCTCTGCACATACAGTACTCTTTCGATGGAAGTCATTCCTTGACCACGTTGACCACGCCGCGCCGAGAGCACCAGGGTGGTGGACGACAGCGAGGCCTAGGAAGGAGACGACGCAGAGCCGGGGAAGACGCGACAGCGGATGCCCACGCGGAGAGGAGTACGAGGGTTCACTGGTTCGGCTGCAGTGTGAGGCTGACGTCACCGCAGAATCACAGGGTGTGTGGGTGAGTGGAGGGATGCCCTGGCCAGCGGTGGGAGTAGTAGGGGGCGGTGAGGCCTGCGCGATAGCACAGCCTGCCATTGGAGGAAGGAGTAGGCGGCACGACCGGCGCTGCTTTGGGCGGTTGGAGCAAGAAGACCAGAGGTTGAAGAAGCACGATGGCCGTTGGATGGACATCGTACGGTCACTGCAGCTAGAATCATTTATATTGGCTAAGTTGACAAAGCCCTTGGTACGCATCAACTTAGTAGGCCCACAGGCCAGCTTCCGAAACGGTGCGCCCCAGATGTCAGGGGGAGGAATCATTTTTTGGGCGGATGAAGCTAGAATATCCGAGATTGAAGAAGAAGCACGGCATCCGTTGGATGGACATCCAACGGCCACTGCTGCTAGAAGCGTGTGTTGACTATAAGTTGACAAAGCCTTGCATACGCGTCAACTCTTTTTTTAAGGGGACGCGTCAACTTAGTAAGGCCACAAGTGTGTGGCAGAGAACTTATAGCCCATTTGAGATTTGTAAGAATGTGCAGCCAATTTTTGAATTCTAATGGAATTTACTATAGCTCATTTACAGTTTGTTAAAAGTACATCCCATTTCAACGAACCGTTCAAAACAGAATTCAATAAAATTTCCCACATTTTGATGGGATCCGAAATATTTTTATCCTGAAATTTCTAGTCAGATTAAATACAATTTCATTATAAATTTATATTACGTAAAAATCCAACGAAACATTGCGCTCGCAACAATTTATGAAATTAAATTTTTCTATATCCAAAAATATTATTTTATAAAGTAATTACGTGTTTGGTGCATTTTTTATAGTTACTGCCCAGTTTTTATAATTACATCCCATTTATTATTTCTTAAAACTCATTTTCTTGTTAAGCCTAATGCATCCCTCCTAGGAAAGATTTGCAGCCCAGCGGGGCGGAGAATAACAACTTGACCTTGCCTGGGTATTCCTAAAAAAAAGTATAGCTGGGCTAGCCATTTTCAGCTTGAAAAAAATTAATATCTGGGCTGGATATCTGGCCTGGACTAGACGGGCCACAGCCCGCCCAGTTAATAGCTGCAGCGATGTTTTCGTTGTTGTTCAGAGGAGAAAAATTAATATCTGGGCTAAACATCGCTCAAGAAAAACTCTGCAGTGCTCACACCTCAGAAGCACAAATACTCCTCGAGCTGCTTGGTTCCAGCTGTCGGCCGCTTCTTGTGCAATTCTCTTGTTTATTGACTACATAGGTTGACAATGGTGTGGGACCCTGATGTCAGGAAACCAGGAGGAAGCAATTTTTTTTATTGTTTTATATACTAATAAGGAGGTACTTGCGTACGTGCGGCTATGGCCCTGGTGGGTCCCCACTGTCATCCTCTCCAAGTAAAGTCATCTCCTCATCCTCATGTCCGTTGACCATGTTGACAACGCGAGACGGTGGTGCCACGGCGAGCGCAACAACTCGAAGGACGACGGAGAGGGCCTCGCGGGCCCTACGGATGGTCTGATACAGCGCCCGCTGCTCATTCGGGAAGCCAGGATCATAGGGCCACATGTCCGCGACGGCATTGTCGTTCGCTTGTTCACTGGTGCTCATTGAGGAGACGGAGGTTGCAGCACAGGTCCTCCTGCGCTGGTAGCTCTTCCGCCATTAGGGCGTCGAAGTGCGGCCGCACCTGCTCTATGGTGAACACGGCATGAACCGGCTTGGACAGTGGCGCCGACTCCTGGTCGGAAGCTACGTCCATCGTATGATTGTCGTCGCTCAGCTCGGCGAGGTAGCTGGCGAGCCAGCATGTCCGGCTGCTTGACCGACCCGCTGCCAAGCACGAGTCTGACTGCCCTGGCCCAACCAGACCGCCTCCCTCACTCGCGCGCGCTTTCCGCCCGAAAGGTCAGCGCCGCCCGCCCCGCTTCCCGGTGCATGCGATTGCTCCGCCTTCAAACGACACAAGTGCCGTCCGTCCGTCCTTCTACCGCCCACATTAATGATACGTGGTTGCCGAGGCGGCCACTCCGGCACCACATGTCCGTCCCTCGGCCGCCCACCATTGCTATATAAACTGCTGCGCCGGCCATAGCCGCAGTCATCTGCATTCGTTCCTATTCTCCTGTCCACACCACTACTGCCCACCATGGCTTCCTCGCGCTCCAGCGCTCTTCGGGACGGGCGGACAACGGACCACAAGGAGATGGCAGCCATTGCTGCCGACTGGATGGCCGGCAGCCAGCCGGAGGACGACGATGTCCCAATGGAGAACATGGTACTCGACGATCCGGCGCCAACCCCCTCCTCCGCGCCTTCCTCGCCGGTGCATTTCACCATGACCATCGGCGAGGCCCGTGCCCAATATATGGACACGGTGAGGCAGAAGCGTGAGGAGCAGTTCCGGGAGGCGCAGGCCGACGCCGCCTACAACCACCATCTCCTCCAGGAGCACATGCAGGCGGAGGAGCAGATCGCCGCGGAGCTTGCGAAGTAGGAGGCGCTGCTCGACTCGTACCGCTCCGCCCGCGAGGGCCGCCTCGGCGCTGGCGGTACCGCATGTGGGTGGCGGAGGCTGCGGCCGCCTACAAAGAGGGCGATGAGGCGGCCGAGGCGCTGTTTGGCGAGACCGAGGACGAGGCAGAGGACAATGCCGGCTCCGACAAGTCCCCGCTCCGCTGGCGTCGACGAGGCCCTGCTCCGCCGAGGCCCCGCGGCGCCAACAACGAGGCAGAGGACACCGCCGGCTCCGCTGAGGCCCCACCCTGCCCGCAACGAGGGGGAGGATTTCCACCGCTCCGCCGAGGCGCCGCCCGCCGGCAACGAGACAGAGGACATCGCCGGCTCCGCCGAGGCCCCGCCCCACTGCCAGCGAGGCCGCGCCATACAGAAAACGAGGAAGAGTAGAACATGGTAGGTCGCCGCCGCTCGGGTCCAAGTAAGGCCACCGCTGCTACCCTCGGTTGAAGCCAAGCTAGGCGGGTTGACCACTGACGGCCGGTTAGCTTCTTGGCGGCGACGTGGAGTCGGAGAGCTATGTTGGAGAAGGACGCGACTTCTACTTAACTGCTGGTGCAGTTGGCTGAGTGACAGGTGGGCCCAACAGGCATCTGGGCCACATGTCAGTTACGCAACTGCACCCGCAGTTAAGTCACTGAAGCTTCTGTTCGGCTCAGCAGGACACAGGTGGGTAGCTTCGGTTAATTAATTATACCTCCAGCGCACCCCTTTTTAGTTGAGGAATGTATGAAATGTAATGAAATCCGGCATGTTTATATGAAATCCGACCGTGTATGAATGAATTTATTTCAATTAGTTCGAATTCTTGTATCACTGTGTAGCGACCGGACCTCAAACAGTCTGTGCTGCTGTGCCCCAGTGTCATCCCTGGATCAGTAATGCTGACACGCACAGTACAAATGGAGGATTTGTAACAGAGTAGCAATCACACACTTATTACAACGAGTATCTCAAAAGAGAATAAGTATGATAAATATGGCTTAAGGCCATCTAAATACGATAACAGCGGAAGACTTGGAAGGTAAGTGAGTCCATCAACTCCAACGGCATCACTGAGTATAAGACCACGACCTAAGGCACCTTACTCGTCGTCTGAAAAGTCTGCAACATGAAACGTTGCAGCCCGAAACGGGTCAGCACATGGAATATGCTGGCAAAATAACACATAGAGAGTAATGAACAGAATGATGCTATCACTACATGCATATTTGGCTGGTAGAAGGCTCTATGGTTACTGTTTTGCATAAAGCCAATTTTTCCCTACTGCAAAGGAATAAATTTTATTTAACTATCATGGTGGTTGTTAAACATTGAGAATGGTTGACAGCATTCTCAATCCCTATTAAGTATCATCATTAACCCAACAAAATTAATTAAAGTAACATGATGAGATTCACATGATAATCCAAGTACTAGATACTCAAGATGTCCATAACCGGGGACACGGCTAACCATGATTAGATTGTACACTCTGCAGAGGTTTGTGCACTTTTCCCCACAAGACTCGATCGCCTCCGCTTGATTCTCGCACTACATGATGTTTGAGAAACGGATGACTGAGACACAGTCTTTCAGAAGCGTTAGCACCTTACGATGGGTAGACCGGTACACCTACATCCCCTACATCTGCTAGTCTACCATTGTAAGAGTTCACACAACTTAATCAACTATGCCAGAGCCCATAATAGCTTGTGGCTGCACACGGAAGTTTCTAGCATGAATAATCTCATGATCCCTTTGAACCTGGGTGGCGGTCCAAAAGAAAAACAGGCAATCCTGGAATACCCAGGTACCTCAATCCACCCAGATGTGAGTTTTAGTTGCCACCTTAAGTTTAACCTTATATTAACAATCTCACATCTGTCATGGATACACTCAAACCCAATCCACGTCTACTAGCATAGCATAGCAATATAAGCAAACGTAGAAGTAACTCCCAAGGGTTTGATAATAAAACAGGTAATAGGTACTACCTCAACTACTTCCCAATACCCACAATTTAATTAGATCCTAACCATGCAATGTTTGAGGATTTGTCTAATGCAATAAAACTGGGTAGTAAAAGAGGTATGATCGAAGTGTTACTTGCCTTGCAGATGATCCGTGAAACCTACAGATTCGAAGTAGCAAGCGGCGCACTCCGGGTACTCTATCGCAAACAAACAAGCAAACAATAAGCACTCATCTAATGAACAGGTAAAACTCAAATAAAGATCTAACCAGAAAGTTCAACTTAAGAACTCCGGTTTGCAAAAAGAATCAAATCAAACGAAGCAACGAAAGTCAAACGGCGAAAGAAACAAGCTTTGTTTACTCATCTGGATCTAAGTCAAATTTTACAGTAACAAAATCTTGTTTGAGTTGGTTAAACGGAAAGAGAATTTCGAGACGAAACTCTAGGCGCTCGAATCGCCTGATTCCGATAAACGAGCGAAAAGATAAACTAAAACGAAAATCTGATCAGAAATCGCGATCTGGAATAATTGCGAAAAAACCGACGAAAAAGAAAACTGACGAACAGTTAAACGAACGAGCGTTCGTTAACTGCGGCTAACCGGTGAACACGCTCGTTAAAACGAACAGATCAGTGAACGTTCACTAATTAATTAAACCAAAAAAATAAACCGATCTAAAAAAAATAAACCTAGGGTTTCGAAAAAAACCGGGCGGTTCGAACGGTGGCTCGGCTACCTCGTCGGGACGGGCTCCGGCGGGGTCGGACGGGGCTCCGGCGGGTCGGGCGAG
>NC_057799.1:2001295-2009478 GCF_018294505.1 Triticum aestivum | reverse complement strand
GGGCTCCGGGGCGGCGGGGTCGGGCGGCTCCGGCGGTTTCCTTCAGCGGCGGCGGCTTCGGGAATGGGGTGGGGTGAGTATATTTACTAGGGGGGTGCCGTGGGGGAGGGGGCAAGGCGGCGGCGGCGACGTGTCCTGGAGGGACATGGGCAGCGGCGGGAGTTCGTCTCCAGGTTGGGGACGACTCGGGGTGGGCTGCTGGGCCGCGCGGCTGGGCTTCGGCCCAGTCGGCGCTCGGGCGATTTTTTTTAAATAAATAATTCCGCCGAACTAAAAAAAATCCTAGAAAAATAAATAAAATTCAAAAAATGCCAAAACAAATTTTCACCGTCTAATTAAAATAATTAGAACAAGATGAACATTTTCTTGGCCCGAAAATGCAGTTTTGAAAACGTGCAATTTTTCTAATGCAATTGAAATTGCAATTAAAATCCGAATAAAATCAAATATTTGATTTTAATATTTTTCCTCCAATATTTCAATTATTTTGGAGAATTCATATTTTCTCCTCTCATTTATTTTAATATGAAATATTTTTCGAAGAGAAAAATAATTAAAACCAAAATCCTCGTTTTATTATTTGATAAAAATCAAATATGAAAACCGGGAAAAATCCCCAACTCTCTCCGAGGGTCCTTGAGTTGCTTAGGATTTTCGAGGATTTGGCAAAATGCAATAAAATATGCTATGCAATGATGATCTAATATATAACATTCCAAATTGAAAATTTGGGATGTTACAAACCTAGCCCTTAAGATGAATCTCGCCCTCGAGATTTGGGTTGGCTAGAAAAAAGGTGAGAGTGGTTCTTCCGTAGATCTTCCTCTCGCTCCCAGGTGGCTTCATCTTCAGTGTGGTGACTCCACTGAACTTTTCAGAACTTGATAACCTTGCTGCGGGTGACTCGGCTGGCATACTCGAGAATCTTAACTGGTTTCTCCTCATAGGTCAAATCACTTCCCAACTGAATCGCTTCCAGTGGCACTGTATCTCTCAGTGGTATCTCAGCCATCTATGCGTGGCACTTCTTCAACTGGGAAACATGAAATACATCATAAACTCCTGACAATCCTTCAGGCAATTCCAACTTGTAAGCAACTTCTCCCATACGCTCCAAGACTTTGTATGGTCCGACAAAACATGGCGCTAACTTTCCTTTAACTCCAAAGCGCTTCACTCCTCGAAGTGGTGATACACGAAGATAAAATCTGTCTCCGACTTCGTGAACTGTCTCCTTGCGTTTAGAATCCGCATAACTCTTCTGCCTGGACTGGCTACCTTGAGCCTATCGCGAATCAACTTCACTCTCTGTTCAGACTCTTTAATCAAATCTGGTCCGAACAACTGACGGTCTCCAACTTCGTCCCATAACAATGGTGTTCTACACCTCCTTCCGTATAAAGCTTCGAAAGGGGCCATCTTCAAACTGGTTTGATAACTGTTGTTGTAAGAAAACTCTGCATACGGCAGGTTGTCGTCCCAACTAGATCCATAATCTAGCGCACAAGCTCTCAGCATATCTTCCAAAATCTGATTGACTCTCTCGGTCTGTCCGTCTGTCTGTGGATGAAAGGCTGTACTGAACTCTAGCCTGGTACCCAAAGTTTCATGTAACTGATTCCAAAACTTTGAAGTAAACTGGGTTCCTCTATCTGATACAATGGTCCTCGGAACTCCATGCAAACATACGATTCTGGTCATGTATATCTTTGCCAACTTAGCACTGGTGTAAGTGGTCTTCACTGGGATGAAATGAGCTACTTTCGTCAAACGATCGACTACAACCCATATCGAGTCATAGCCTGAACGAGTCCTGGGCAATCCTGTGATAAAATCCATGCCTAGTTTATCCCATTTCCATTCGGGTATCGGCAATGGCTGTAGCAATCCTGTTGGCTTCTGATGCTCTGCCCTCACTCTCTGACATACATCACAAAGTGCTACATACTCCGCAATATCTTTCTTCATTCCGGTCCACCAGAAAGTATCCTTCAAATCCAAATACATCTTGGTATTTCCTGGGTGAATCGAATATAGTGAATCATGGGCCTCTTGCAAGATCAACTTCCTGATCTCCGGATCATTGGGCACATAAACGTGGTCCTCAAACCATAAGGTATCGTGCTCATCCTCACGAAATCCCTTGGCTTTTCCTTTGCTCATCCTTTCCTTTATTTCTGCAATCTCCTTGTCTGTCTTTTGAGCTTCCCTGATCTTTTCCATCAAGGTAGACTGAATCTCCAACGTTGCTACGTAACCTCTCAGTACTATCTCCAAACATAGCTCGCGAAGATCCTCGGCTAATACCTTCAGTAACTCTCCGGTCACGAGTGTGTTGACATGGCTCTTGCGGCTCAACGCATCTGCTACTACGTTAGCCTTCCCGGGGTGATAATGCAATCTCATATCATAATCCTTAATGAGCTCCAACCATCTCCTTTGCCTGAGATTCAACTCCTTCTGCGTGAAAATGTACTTCAAACTCTTGTGATCCGTGTACACCTCACAGTGATTTCCGATGAGAAAATGTCTCCATGTCTTCAATGCATGCACTACGGCTGCTAACTCCAAATCATGGGTGGCATAATTCTTCTCATGGGGTTTAAGTTGTCGTGAAGCATATGAAACAACTCTTCCCTCCTGCATTAGCACTGCTCGAAGTCCTCGACGTGAAGCGTCGCAATATACTTCATAATCCTTGCGTTGATCTGGCAGAATCAACAGTGGTGATATAACCAAACGTTTCTTCAACTCCTGAAAACTAGCTTCACAATCCTCAGTCCAATTGAAGTCGGTGTCCTTCTTTAACAGCTCTGTCATGGGCTTAGCAATCTTTGAGAAATTCTTAATGAACCTCCGGTAGTATCCTGCAAGTGCAAGAAAACTCCGGATCTCTCCAACTGACGTGGGTGATTCCCAGCTTGTTACTGTGTCAACTTTGGCGGGGTCTACTGCTATTCCTTCTCCGGATATAACATGTCCGAGGAATCCAACTTCCTTCAGCCAAAACTCACATTTGCTGAACTTGGCGTATAACTGATGTTCTCTGAGCTTCTCAAGTACCAAACGCAAATGCTCCTTATGCTCCACTTCGTTCTTTGAGTAGACCAAAATATCATCAATGAACACCACGACGAACTTATCCACAAACTCCATAAACACTTTGTTCATCAGGTTCATGAAATAGGCAGGTGCATTAGTCAGACCAAATGACATAACGGTATACTCATACAGCCCATACCTGGTGGTAAAAGCCGTTTTAGGTATATCCTGCTCTCGAATCTTCAACTGATGGTATCCTGATCGTAGATCGATCTTGGAAAATACCTTAGCTCCTTGTAATCGGTCAAACAAATCATTGATCATCGGCAATGGGTACTTGTTCTTGATGGTCACTTCATTCAATCCTCGATAATCAACAACCATCCTCAACGATCCATCTTTCTTCTCCACTAGAAGTACGGGTGATCCCCAAGGTGACGAACTTGGGCGAATATAGCCTTTATCCAGTAACTCCTTAATTTGCTTCTTAATTTCTTCCAAATCCTTTGCGGGCATCCTGTACGGTCTCTTAGATATTGGTCCTGTGCCTGGCAAAGGCTCGATCAAAAACTCAATGTCTCTATCCGGTGGCATGCCTGGCAATTCTTCTGGAAATACATCGGGGTAATCCTTCACCACTGGTACTTCCTCCTGTACAACTCCTGATAAGGAATTCACTTGAGTCCTCTTCGGCACATGCCGGGATACATACTTAATCCTTCTTCCTTCTGGGGTGGTAAGCGAAATTGTCTTACTGGCGCAATCGATGTTTCCTCCGTACATCGATAGCCAATCCATACCCAAAATTACATCCAAACCTTGCGACTCCAAGATTATCAAGTCTGAGGGGAAAACATGCCTACCTATGGCCAATGGCATCTGAAAACATCCTTGGCTTGCCATATACTCTGCTCCTGGTGAACTTACTAACATAGGTGTTTTAAGAACCTTGGTGGGCAGTTTATACTTATCCACAAATCCCCTTGATATGTATGAATGCGATGCACCAGTATCAAAAAGAACGAGTGCAGTAAATGACTTAACCAAAAACTTACCTATTACTGCATCAGGCTGTGCTTCAACCTCCTCCACGTAAACGTGGTTCACTTGTCCTTTGTTAAAAGGGTTCGGCTTCTTCCCAGAGCTTCCATTGCCATTTCCATTTTGGGCTTCAGGACATTCATTGGCATAATGTCCAGTCTTCTGGCACTTAAAGCAAGTGACTTGGCTCAGGTCTCTCTTAGCTGGGGTTGAAGGGTTGGTACGGTTCTGGCCGTTGCTTTCTCCATTCCCATTACCATTCTTGGGGCCATTATGGTTGTGCGAACTACCTCCTCCATGGGTATGTTGAAACTGTCCTCCCGATTTCGGGGTAAAACGTGGCTTCTGCTGAGCTCAAGAATTGTACTTCCCTTGTCCATACTTCCTCTTACGGTTTTCAATCTGCTGCTGCTTCCCTTCAATCATGAGAGCGTTATCTACCAACTCCTGGTAGTTGTTGAAGGTTGCTACCATCAACTGCATGCTCAGCTCATCATTCAGTCCTTCGAGAAACTTCTCCTGCTTGGCTGCATCTGTAGCAACGTCATCTGGAGCATAACATGCTAACTTACTAAAGTCCTCCACATACTGGCCTACGGTGCGTCCTCCTTGGCGTAGGTTGCGAAACTCACGCTTCTTCATGGCCATGGCTCCTGCTGAAACATGGGCAGTACGGAAAGCTTAATGAAACTGGTCCCATGTGACAGTGTCAATAGGGTGTGTGGCTGTGTAATTCTCCCACCATGATGCTACGGGTCCATCAAGCTGATGTGCGGCAAATCGCACTCTCTCCGCATATGTGCATCCTGCAGTGGTCAACTCCCCTCCAACTTTGCGGAGCTAATCATCTGCAACAATCGGCTCGGTGCTGCTGGAAAACACCGGCGGATTTAGCCTCAAGAAACGGGCTAAGTGATCAACAGGTGGTGGTGGTGGGTTGTTGTTGTTGTTGTTGTTGTTGTTGTTGTTGCCTTGGTTCTATACTAACACTTGCATCAGGGCATTCTGCTGCTGAATCAACTGAGTGATCTCCGGTGGGAAAACAAATCCGGTGTCGCGTCTCGAAGGCATCTGATAGGTTTAGAAAAGATGATAATTTAGAATAGAATGAGGTTTAGAGAGGAAACACTGCCCATATGCTCATGAGACAAACACAATCAATATCACTCAATCAATTCAAACAAGGCATACAATCGATCTAACTATCGTTACAAAAGTGCTCGGACTATACTATTTACATGGGGAATACTGCTACTGATATGGTGGTCTACTATAAATTTTGATTGGTCGAAGACTCCATGATATCTGCTCCAGCTTCATCAACAAAGTCATCTTCACTTGGGTCTGAGTCGGTGTCGTCGATGATGATGTAGTTACCCGGGCAAGTAGAATCGTCATCTTCTCCTCCTGGAGCTGGGTCTCCCATGAATACTCCGATCTTCTGTATCAGGTCGTCATTGTTTTCCAACAACGTGGCGATCTCCTCCTCATATCCATCGCGCGTAGACTTGAGTTCTTCCTCCAACTCCGTGATCTTGGTCAATGCCTTCTTCAGTTCTATCATGTCTGCGCACATCTGGTTCTCCTGGCGACGAATGTGTTGGTTTTGCTCCTGGATGAAAGCTGCAATTGATCCATCCTTCTTGGTGCCGATCATCTCCCATTGCTCATCTCGGCGTCCACAAATCTGATAAATGGTATCCTTAAGCTCCCTGCGGTAGACTTCTCCAATGCGTCCCATAGAGATGTGGGCTGCCATGCTCTTCCCTAAACTCTAGGTTGGTGCATCAAAGGAAAACTCTATAGGCTCAGTGACTGGCGTAAACGTCCTTCCTGGAACATGAACTTGAATCTTCCAGCGCTCCTCTTCTGGTAGTGTCGTGTTGTAGGTTCCGGTGAAGCTTGGTATTCCGATGTTCAGGTACTTAGTGACTTCCTTCAAGTGTCGTCCAAAAGGTGTCTCTTCATCTGGTTGCATGAACTTGTTCCTTGCATCCGCCATTCCTAAAAGAGTAGAAAGTGGAGAGGAGTCAGAAATGAGAAGAGAGTAGTGTTCTAGGGTTTAAGCTTAGTGGTCGTGTCCTACAGTCAGCGTGTGCTCTGATACCACCTTTGTAGCGACCAGAGCTCAAACAGTCTGTGCTGCTGTGCACCAGTGTCATCCCTGGATCAGTAATGCTGACACACACAGTACAAATGGAGGATTTATAACAGAGTAGCAATCACACACTTATTACAACGAGTATCTCAAAAGAGAATAAGTATGGTAAATATGGCTTAAGGCCATCTAAATACGATAACAGCGGAAGACTTGGAAGGTAAGTGAGTCCATCAACTCCAACGGCATCACTGAGTATAAGACCACGACCTAAGGCACCTTACTCGTCGTCTGAAAAGTCTGCAGCATGAAACGTTGCAGCCCGAAACGGGTCAGCACATGGAATATGCTGGCAAAATAACACATAGAGAGTAATGAACAGAATGATGCTATCACTACATGCATATTTGGCTGGTAGAAGGCTCTATGGTTACTGTTTTGCAAAAAGCCAATTTTTCCCTACTGCAAAGGAATAAATTTTATTTAACTATCATGGTGGTTGTTAAACATTGAGAATGGTTGACAGCATTCTCAATCCCTATTAAGTATCATCATTAACCCAACAAAATTAATTAAAGTAACATGATGAGATTCACGTGATAATCCAAGTACTAGATACTCAAGATGTCCATAACCGGGGACACGGCTAACCATGATTAGGTTGTACACTCTGCAGAGGTTTGTGCACTTTTTCCCACAAGACTCGATCGCCTCCGCTTGATTCTCGCACTACATGATGTTTGAGAAACGGATGACCGAGACACAGTCTTTCAGAAGCGTTAGCACCTTACGATGGGTAGACCGGTACACCTACATCCCCTACATCTGCTAGTCTACCACTATAAGAGTTCACACAACTTAATCAACTATGCTAGAGCCCATAATAGCTTGTGGCTGCACACGGAAGTTTCTAGCATGAATAATCTCATGATCCCTTTGAACCTGGGTGGCGGTCCAAAAGAAAAACAGGCAATCCTGGAATACCCAGGTACCTCAATCCACCCAGATGTGAGTTTTAGTTGCCACCTTAAGTTTAACCTTATATTAACAATCTCACATCTGTCATGGATACACTCAAACCCAATCCACGTCTACTAGCATAGCATAGCAATATAAGCAAACGTAGAAGTAACTCCCAAGGGTTTGATAATAAAACAGGTAATAGGTACTACCTCAACTACTTCCCAATACCCACAATTTAATTAGATCCTAACCATGCAATGTTTGAGGATTTGTCTAATGCAATAAAACTGGGTAGTAAAATAGGTATGATATGACTGTTACTTGCCTTGCAGATGATCCGTGAAACCTAGAGATTCGAAGTAGCAAGCGGCGCACTCCGGGTACTCTATCGCAAACAAATAAGCAAAAAATAAGCACTCATCTAATGCACAGGTAAAACTCAAATAAAGATCTAACCAGAAAGTTCAACTTAAGAGCTCCAGTTTGCAAAAAGAATCAAATCAAACGAAGCAACGAAAGTCAAACGGCGAAAGAAACATGCTTCGTTTACTAATCTGGATCTAAGTCAAATTTTACAGTAGCAAAAACTTGTTTGAGTTGGTTAAACGGAAAGAGAATTTCGAGACGAAACTCTAGGCGCTTGAATCGCTTGATTCCAATAAACGAGCGAAAAGATAAACTAAAACGAAAATCTGATCAGAAATCGCGATCTGGAATAATTGCGGAAAAACCGACGAAAAAGAAAACTGACAAACAGTTAAACGAACGGACGTTCATTAACTGCGGCTAACCGGTGAACACGTTCGTTAAAACGAACAGATCGATGAACGTTCACTAATTAATTAAACCAAAAAAAATAAACCGATCTAAAAAAAATAAACCTAGGGTTTCAAAAAAAACCGAGCGGTTTAAAAAAAAACGGGCGGTTCGAACGGCGGCTCAGCTACCTCATCGGGACGGGCTCCGGCGGGGTCGGACGGGGCTCCGGCGGGTCGGGCGAGGGGCGGCGAGGGGCGGCGGGGCTCGGGCGTCGTCGGAG
>NC_057799.1:1990208-2000880 GCF_018294505.1 Triticum aestivum | reverse complement strand
GCGGGGTCGGGCGGCTCCGGCGGCTTCCTTCGGCGGCGGCGGCTTCGGGACGGGGTGGGGTGAGTATATATAGTAGGGGGGGTTCCGTGGGGGAGGGGGAAAGGCGGCGGCGGCGATGTGTCCTGGAGGGACACGGGCGGCGGCGGGAGTTCGTCTCCAAGTCAGGGACGACTCGGGGTGGGCTGCTGGGCCGCGCGGCTGGGCTTCGGCCCAGTCGGCGCTCGGGCTATTTTTTTAAAATAAATAATTCCGCCGAACTAAAAAAAATCCTAGAAAAGTAAATAAAAATCCAAAAATGCCAAAACAAATTTTCACCGTCTAATTAAAATAATTAGAACGAGATGAACATTTTCTTGGCCCGAAAATGCAGTTTTGAAAACGTGCAATTTTTCTAATGCAATTAAAATTGCAATTAAAATCCGAATAAAATCAAATATTTGATTTTAATATTTTTCCTCCAATATTTCAATTATTTTGGAGAAGTCATATTTTCTCCTCTCATTTATTTTAATATGAAATATTTTTCGGAGAGAAAAATAATTAAAACCAAAAATCCTCGTTTTATTATTTGATAAAATCAAATATGAAAACCGGGAAAAATCCCCAACTCTCTCCGAGGGTCCTTGAGTTGCTTAGGATTTTCGAGGATTTGCCAAAATGCAATAAAATATGCTATGCAATGATGATCTAATATATAACATTCCAAATTGAAAATTTGGGATGTTACACACTGGCATTGGATGAACATGCAAAACAATACGTACTAGCATTATTCCCAGGGTGATCACCTCGTTTGCAGAAGTTTCATATGTACTCCCTCCTGTCCTTTCTAGTCTGCATACAAGTTTTGTCTGCAGTCAAAGTATCTCTACTTTGACCAACCTTATAGAAAAAGTATGCACTTTCACAATGTGCGAAGTAAAAAGGAACAGAAGGAGTACAAAGAGTTTGATCAGCTTTTTAGCGTTCATGTACATTGCAATCAAACACACAGGCCTGGCAATTCATAGAGAACATTCAATGGATCGACGCTGCTGACAGCAAATGGCGTCCCATTCGAAAATATCAAATGCCTACGATTGTGGAATGTGCAGGGTTTACCATCAGTTCGGACATTGACATGGCACCTCGTGCTAAATAAACCAGCTGTTCTGTTTGTGCAGTTCCACCAAAATCAACCAAATTCGCGTGTAGCTTGTATGATTTCGCCCTTATATGTTGCAACACCTTGAACTTATCGGCACCTCCTTTCTTGTGGTGGAAATGAATGATTCGATGTATTCATGAACATTTTGTGCAGTTCCCATTGAAATCAAGCTGAGCACCCTGTTTGCACAAATACAAAAAAAGCGATTAGTATAAAGCAAACTGTACTTTGAATTGACAGTTTAAACAGGCACCGACATGGTCCATGTAGAGCACACTTTTCGAAAAATGGAACTCACCGAAAGAATCCTAGAACAATATTGTACTTGCGCATCACAGCAAGAAAATGGAGATTTGTTAGTCCTTCTGAGCTGAAGTTAGTTTGGTCTTGTGGGGGGTAATGTAACCATCCTTCAACTGCTCCTTCTGATGAGAAGATAGACAGGGCTTCTTCATCCTGGCATAATCGGAACTAGTCACTTCACGTACTCCATATTCTTCTTCAGAGGAGGATGATCCTGTTGTGCAAAGACAAGAGGATAACTAAATGCTAGCATCCCTGTTTGCTTGAAAAAAAGGAAAGGAAATATTTAAAATAGCACAGATGAAGCACTTCTCAAGGACAATACCACTTTTTGAAGACAGTATCTAAACAGTAGCACAACTCCAATAGAGATGACAAAGCTCAATCATATGGATGAAATCAGTGGGCGAGTACCAACCTTTGTCAGGAGGCTTATTGTGTAGAGCATACAGATGAAGCACTTCTCCGGAACCATCTGTTGCTATCTACTGTGGTGGCCATGCTTACTATATACTCCTCGATTAGATTAATGTTTCCAACATCTTCTTGTGCAGTTCCACTAAAATATATGGTATCTTCAAAGAAGATCCCTGTTTGCACAAGTAGAGATAATTACGTATTACATTAAGAGTGGCATCAAATCAGTGGCAAAATAATTGATCGTTCCAGCCATAGCAACAAATTAAGATGCAAAACTATATCATTACTTGTGTCATCACAGTTCCAGTGCTTCATTACAGCACCAGGAGTTGATTTTTGTTTTTCTTCCGCTTGTTCTTCCCCTTCATCACTTGGTTCAATAACAGACAAGCTTCGCCTTCAATGTAAGATTTGGCATGCTAATTAGGTTGCACAAGTATAGCACTAAACAATGACATTAATTTTCTGATGAAAGTGGCAAAATACAGGCCAACAGTTGTGAAATATCCTTACCTTACCTCAATGGGATATTGCGGTGCACATACGGATTGGAAGTCTTGTCTCCGTTTGTGCAGTTCACTAAAATCAAGCAACATTAACGTACAAGTAGCACAACATATGAAAGCACACTGCAGAATCATGTGAAAGAAGACTAGTACTGACATCTCATGAGGCGGAATTCAAACAACTCACAAGAACAAGATCTGAACCAAATTTGCCAACACGGATAGGAAGTAAGATCTCCTCTTATGCAGTTCCATTAAGATCAAGCAATAAACCAACATTGTCGGTGTGACATTTTGGTTGAACTGCACAAAACACTCTTAAAACAAAAATGTTTTGTGCAGTGCAACAAAAGGTCACAATGGCAACGAGATGAAGTAGATAACCCTTTTTACACAGAGGTGCAAACGAAACAACTAGTGGTGAATAATGGTGGATGACACAGAAGCCAACAAAAAGATGCATCTACCTTACCTAAATGGGAAAGAAAGCAAGACAGTAGCATTTTTCAAACGGTGGCATTGATTAATATTAACAGAGAGATTATATTAACAATAAAATTCGTTAAACATGTAATTTGCTTTTAACTATGGCATTGCATCAATTTTCCAGCGGCATTATTAGAGGGTGCTTGTTTACAGGGACATTTCGGTGGAGGGACTAAAAAACTCCGTGTTAGTCCCATCTTAACCAAACAAGAGGGACTTTTAGGGACTAAAAGTGGGCATTTGGGACTAAAGAAAGAAGACCCCGAGGGAGAGTCTTTTTGGGAATTTTTCCAACAGTTGCCCCTGCCACGCATCGCACCTTGTCTCTATTAGTTCATTACTAGGGGTAACATGGTCTTTTAGCATGTCATTTAATAACCTCTAGTCCATGTTTAGTCCCTGGAACCAAGCAGGTAGGGACTAGGGAGTTTTTAACCAAACAGGGCCTTAGATTAACAACAGCTAAAGAGTTGCATGGGACAGTGGACGCACCCGCACCATGTGCATCTACCGATGTACTGGGGTGATGCACAGTCTGTTGCAACAAAGAACAAACAACCAAGGAGCATATTTGTGTTGGTCCCAGTTTTGTTATCTTTAGACACCTTTCCCTATGTGAGCGTGATACGTCTCCAATGTATCTATAATTTTTGATTGCTCCATGCTATATTATCTTCTGTTTTGGACATTATTGGGCTTTATTATTCACTTTTATATTATTTTTGGGACTAACCTCTTAACCGGAAGCCCAACCCAGAATTGTTGTTTTTTGCCTATTTTAGAGTTTCACAGAAAAAGAATATCAAACGGAGTCCAAACGGAATGAAACCTTCGGGAACGTGATTTTCGGAACAAACATGATCCAGAGGACTTGGACCCTACGTCAAGAAAGCTACCAGGAAGCCATGAGGTAGGGGGCGCGCCTACCCCCCTGGGCGCGCCCTCCACCATCGTGGGCCCCACGTTGCTCCACCGACGTACTCCTTCCTCCTATATATACCTATGTACCCCCAAACGATCAGATACGGAGCCAAAAACCTAATTCCACCACCGCAACCTTCTGTACCCACGAGATCCCATCTTGGGGCCTGTTCCGGAGCTCCGCCGGAGGGGGCATCAATCACGGAGGGCTTCTACATCAACACCATAGCCTCTCCGATGAAGTGTGAGTAGTTTACCTCTGACCTTCGGGTCCATAGTTATTAGCTAGATGGCTTCTTCTCTCTTTTTGTATCTCAATACAATGTTCTTCCCCTCTCTCGTGGAGATCTATTCTATGTAATCTTATTTTGCGGTGTGTTTGTTGAGACCGATGAATTATGGGTTTATGATCAAGTTTATCTATGAAAAATATTTGAACCTTCTCTGAATTCTTTTATGTATGATTGGTTATCTTTGCAAGTCTCTTTGAATTATCAGTTTGGTTTGGCCTACTAGATTGATCTTTCTTGCAATGGGAGAAGTGCTTAGCTTTGGGTTCAATCTTGCGGTGTCCTTTCCCAGTGACAGTAGGGGCAGCAAGGCACGTATTGTATTGTTGCCAGCGAGGATAACAAGATGGGATTTTTATCATATTGCATGAATATATCCCTCTACATCATGTCATCTTGCTTAAAGCGTTACTCTGTTCTTATGAACTTAATACTCTACATGCATGCTGGATAGCGGTCGATGTGTGGAGTAATAGTAGTAGATGCAGGCAGGAGTCGGTCTACTTGTCTCGGACGTGATGCCTATATACATGATCATACCTAGATATTCTCATAACTATGCTCAATTCTGTCAATTGCTCAACAGTAATTTGTTCACCCACCGTAAAATACTTATGCTCTTGAGAGAAGCCACTAGTGAAACCTATGGCCCCCGGGTCTATCTTCCATCATATTAATATTTCAACACTTAGTTATTTCCGTTGCTTTTATATTACTTTGCATCTTTATCACAAAAATACCAAAAATATCATCCTATGATATCTATCAGATCTCACTCTCATAAGTGACCGTGTAGGGATTGGCAACCCCTTATCGCGTTGGTTGCGAGGATTTATTTGTTTGTGTAGGTGTGAGAGACTCGCGCGTAGCCTCCTATTGGATTGATACCTTGGTTCTCAAAAACTGAGGGAAATACTTACGCTACTTTGCTGCATCACCCTTTCCTCTTCAAGGGAAAACCAACGTAGTGCTGAAGAGGTAGCAGAGCGCGGCAAATCTAGTCCTGCTCAAACTCTACAGCCTTGTCCCCCAAAACAAAAGATCAGTTCGTTACAGATGTGCGTACTGCGTTTGTCAGTGTTTTCCCTTTTCGACCAACGTAGGTGCTGGATAGCCAGTCTGTACTAGTACTTTCCCCACTTCCTTTCCCCTGTGAACCACGTCCAAGATTTATGCTATACAACTTTCCCCACTACTTTCCCCCATTCCTGTCCTCTTTGAACCACGTCTTAGATTCATGCGATATAACTTTCCCCACAACTTTCCCCCTTCCTTTCCTTTTTGAACCACGTCCTAGATTCATGCTATACAACTTTTCCCACAACTTTCCCACATTCCTTTCCTCTTTGAACCACATCCTAGATTCATGGTATATAACTTTCCCCACTACTTTCCTATTTGATCCAAAACCTTGATTCGAGTGCAGAAGCGGAAAAAGCCCACATGCAGCTAGAGCAATGCATGTGGAATAAGTAAATTATACCTTAAGGTTCTTGGGTGTGGTTCGGTGGGCGACCGGAGGCCGTTCGACCCACACTATGTACGGCGGCGAAGAAGAAGGGGTCCGAGGCCCTCCCGCGGCGCAGCTGGGTGAAAGTGAACAGCTGCGCCGGTAGTTGATTCCCTCCCTCGCCCACGGCGACAGCGTTAAGCCTCCTTCCCTTCCCGGTGGACGGATCCTGCCGGCTCTTTGACCAGCAGTGAGGGGAGAGAGAGTCCAACAAAGTCTTGTTTCGATCTGGAGAGGGTGAGAGAGTGTGAAGAGAGCAACTACAAGCAGACCAGCAGTGAGGGGAGAGAGAGAGGCCAACGAAGTCTTGTTTAGATCTGTAGAGGGTGAGAGAGTGTGAAGAGAGCAACTACAAGCGCTGAGGCTCCAGCGTGTATATATATACTGGAGAGAGTGTGAAGAGTGCAAACCCTAGAAAACAAGCGCCGAGGCTGCAGCTTATACGTGATGAGGTGATTATACGGTCACTACGAGATCGTATAGCTCCGTATCCATCCATTTTGACCAGTCAAAGAATCCTCCTGGCACGAATTATGCTCAAGTGTAGTTGTCGAACCCGAGACCTCAAGTTTGATGAGCGAACAGGCTAACCAGCTACACAACTCTCCCATTATGTTCAACGAGAGGAAAATAACCTTTTATACATTCCTGCATTCGTGTGACAAGCATGCCGTGTTTTTGTGTGTGTGGGAGTCATTGGGATTTAAATCATAATCGTGTCATGTGGCTTTGGTGGTAAGACTATCCACAGTGGTGCAGAAATAATGCAGCCTTAGTCACCTTACCTCTCTCCACGTAGTATGTTGGGTCCCACCAGTCAGAGGGTGAAACAAACAAATTAATAAGAAAAATTAAAAGCGCCAGCGGTGTATCTTACCTCACACATCTCGCTACTGCTCGGGAACACTATCCAATTGATGCCTCTGTTTGCTCACGTACTATTTTAAGTGAATCCTTATTATAACATGCACACAATTTTGGGCACTTGTATTTGACCTAAGTCAGTGTGCCACCGTATCTCGTACGACTCCCTCCGTCTAGGTGTAATAAGTCACATTAGAAGGTGCAGCGGGACCAAGGTGCAAGCAGATTGGAGGAGAAGGAGAAACTTGACCGGTCATTCCTCCAATCAAAGCCCTGATTTCTGTCTCTAAAGCAACAATTAATCCGCACAACTAAGAGATGCCGTTTTAGCTACCATGCAGGGCCACGTATTAACTCGCATGCAAACCAACTTTGATTTCTTGACGGATCAACGCGTAGTTGCGCTCCATGCATTGGGTTTCCGGGGGAGATAACAAGGCAGAGTAAGGAGCGTTTTGTTACATTGCTTAGGCTGGTCATAGTGGTGAGTAACTTGGACTAGTACAACATGCATATGTTACTAGTCTATGTTACTACTACGCGAAGTTTGCCGTCGGAAGCGAGCCGATCTGGCTCTCCTGAGCTAGCAAGGTTTTTCTAGCCCACCCAAGCTAGCTGGCCCACAAAAGCTAACATATTTTAACAGTTACAAACACCTAACCTTGCCCGGCTATGCTATAAGCTGTTCTTGCTAAGGATCCAAACGCTCCCTAAGTAACAACGCTCGCTAGCAACGAGGCCAGGAGGGGATTGAGATGCGAAGTTAATGGACGACGCCTAAACATTTTGGGAATATCTGATTTCCGTAGGATGACTTAACACCTAGACGGAGGGAGTACTACTCCTCAGTCCAGGTTTGATGGAATATTCGTCACCTCTTCTCTTCTTGTACGTACTCCATTTGTATCTCACTTCCCGTGGCTTCGCACTCGCACGATTTTCCTATTCTATGAACCTGTGTGTGCGTGTGCGTGTGCGTGTGTGTGTTTAACAGCATGTGTGTGTTAGAGAGAGCGACAGATCGACCTACTCCTACAGAGAGATGTGTGTAGTGTACGATTTTAGCCGCCAGAGTCGGTGCATCCTCTCGTTTCCGGGCGTCCGGTAGGGACAGGCGGACAACTGCCACGCCCGCTCCTGACCAGCCTGGCCCACGCAAAGCCCCTCCATCGCCCGCACGCGCTTCCCGCCCGAAACGGTCAGTGCCACATTCATGCCTGGGCAGAGCGGACGCGACCTCTCACTGGCGCCTGCGTTGAAGGGAGAAGCGGATTCAAGAGTGATGGTTGCTTCGTCCGTCCAACTTACTGCCGGGTCTATGTGATTTGACAGCTCATTGGTCATTATTACTGAGGTGGTAGGACTGCTGGATGTCCCATGCTTTGCGGCGAAAGGAGGTACTACTAGATTACAATTTTCTCCATTCTTACGGCGGAGGAGTGCAAGAGCAGTGAAAACACGCAGGCTCAGTGATTACATGGCCCACCTCACACTATCACCATATTTTCTAGACACAGTGCGACACCTAACTCTTTACATACTACTCCCTCCGTTCCTAAATATAAGTCTTTGTAGAGATTCCACTAGGTGGACTACATACGGAACAAAATGGATGAATCTACACTTATAATTCATATATATATATATATCCATATGTGGTTCATGGTGAAATCTCTACAAAGACTTATATTTAGGAATGGAGGAAGTACTTGTATAGTACATACTGTAATTTATCGACGAGATAGTACAATGCTATGAAACTTCCAGCTTCTGTTACATGTATCTTGCGTCCAAGGTTGCCCGTTGCAACATTTCATCAAATACAAAGGAGACTAACATGCATGCTATTGCATCTCAATGATTGACAGATCATAGCAAATATGTACTCCCTCCGTTCCAAAATAAGTGTCTCAACTTTATGCTACATACGGAGCAAAATGAGTGAATCTACACTCTAAAATACGTCTATATAAATCAGTGTTTGGAGTATGTACTAGTAGTTCATATTGAAATCTACTAAAGGACATATATATTCCAAACAATATGATAATCTCTCTAACCAAGGTAGTAGGGACGAGGAGTAAACGGAGGGAGTAGTAAAATTTTCTCCTCGTCCTGCGAGCCACCGCGCGCGTGGGCGAGGGAGCGGGCGTAAGGCGTACAGTACTACTACTACTACTCATGCAGTCCCTAGCCATTGAAACAGAGACAGCTAAAGAAAAAACGACCCATGCAGTCCCTAGCCCTTGAACCGGAAACCCTAACCAGGCTTTAATTTGCTGGCAACGTCGGCGCTTCCTAAGAAATGAAGTTTGCAACCCTTTGACCATCGGATCATTTTGTGCAGTTTCACCAAAATCGAGATGAGCATCCCTGTGGCAAAGAAATTGAAGAAGCGTGATTAGAATAAGATTACTGGGACTAGTTGATGAGACATAAACTCATCACAAATACAGTACGTAGAAGCTAGTAGAGGTATGTGCAGGGCAAAGAAGTAGAGAAATATCCACATGGAGTGATGTGGGCAGCTGGAGCAGTGGTGCAAGCCGGCTGTAAAGGGCGTTGTACCTGAGGGATGTCAGGACGTAGCTCAACCTAGAGGAGGGTGGCGGGAGGAGGCAACTACCCACGTCGCGGCAGTGAGCAATGGACGAAGGCAACCTCACCGGCTTTGTGAGAGAGAATGGCGGGGACCCCTGATCGGGACGTGCCGACAGTGGGTTTTCGCCGTCGGCGACGGCGACCTCATCTTCACTAAGCATCCACCCCTTCCCCCGGCGGACGTGATCCGCCGGGATGTTAGAGATGTGGACACAGTGGTTTTGTTCGAGAGAGTGTGAAAACTGAAGAGAGCAACCCCAGCAAGCAATCATGTAGGCTCGTCCTGCCTATGTATATACTGGAGCTGTTTCCTTTTCTCTCCATATCAACCTATTTATATTGCGTATGTGCCACTGAAGAAAAAAAACTTTATTTATAAATGACGCGGCACCTACTACTCGTTCTCCTATAAACCTTGCGCTTGGCATCTCCAAACTATTAACCTTGCGATTGGCTCTTCGCCTCTTCGGGAAGTCGAGCAATAATGGTACTGCAGTATATATCGTTCTGGCTATATGAGACCGAATGGATTGCTGCACGTCCACCACGTGGCGAGGGTCGAGGGGCGAGGGAGAGTGCGTACTATTATGCCTGTTTCAATATGGACTACATACGGAGCAAAATGAGTGAATCTACACTCTAAAATACGTCTATATACATCAATGTTTGGAGTATGTACTAGTAGTTCATATTGAAATCTACTAAAGGACATATATTCCAAACAATATGATAATCTCTCTAACCAAGGTAGGGACGAGGAGTAAACGGAGGGAGTACTAGTAAAATTTTCTCGTCGTCCTGTGAGCCACCGCACGCGTGGGCGAGGGAGCGGGCGTAAGGCGTAGTAAGCAAGCTTCACCTCATCCTGCGAGCCACCGCGCCCGTGGGGGGGGGGAGACGGTGTACTAAGCAAGCTTCTCCTTGTTCTGCGAGTTGACGGGACACATCAAAAGTACTCCAGTGTATAGAGCCTTGCCTCTAAGGTAGGCCCCACATGGTTTGCCTCTTTTTTAACATAACGCGTCAAGTCGCAATTTGTTTGTTCACCCATGGTAGACGATCCTCCCTCCATCTAGTGGACAACCAGTACACGTGTCAAGTTACCACATGGGCTGCCTTTTCGTACAGAAATGAGCTCCACCGTGTACCCGCGCGGGTGTGGTTCGGAAAGAGACGGGAGTACGTGCGCCGTGCGTGCACCTCTTCTCTTCGTGCACGTCCCCCACCTACGTGGGTGTGTGTGAGAGATACAAACCTAGACAAATGGCTTGTGCGTTCGTGAGTGTTTTTTGTTTGGGGGGGGGAGGATTTCGTGAATGTATTTGTGGGAATATGTGTCCATGACATCTCAAACAAAATTTTGCATGCAATGTGTGTGAAATGGAGGCCTATCCATATCATATATAGAGGGTCGGGCGATCCATGAGAAGAGAGGGAGGGGTCATAGATATCGATAGAGTTGAAGAGAGGATCAAGTGGGTGGGTGCGAGATCGATGAAGAGAGCCATCGAAATTGTGTGTGTGTGCAACTCAAAGATATAGGGCGACTGACCTAGCTACCGTAACGTCAGAGGGCACATGTCAAGTTTGTGTGTGGTAGGGAGACATGACTAGAGCGCTCGAT
>NC_057799.1:1987111-1989931 GCF_018294505.1 Triticum aestivum | reverse complement strand
GTGTGTGTGCGAGGGGGTGGGGGGAGGGGTAGGCAGAGGCCTAACTATAGAGGTAGAACGATTCATATATGTGTTGAGAAGGAGAGACCCAGCTATGTCTTGAGGGAGATCGGTCGACGTCCATACATAACTCAAGGAAGGGAAATAGGATGGGACAGATAGAGAGAGAGAGAGAGGAGAAAGAGAGGGAGGGAGAGGGGTAGGGTGTTGGATGGGTGATGGAGTTGCTTCTCGAAGATGGTGGGAGAGGCCTACTAGACAAACTGAGGGTGGAACTGCAATATTATCAATAAGAGTGGGGATGTGTTTCTGTGTGTGCCTGTGCGTGATAGATCTGTCGGGACACATCCATGGATGATGAAGGGGAACCATGTGTTTGGTAAGCAAACCTAACTAGATCGGTAGATCAATTGTTGTTTGTCAGAGGAAGGGAGAGACACAACTAATGAGGTAGATCGATCGACATGTGGGAAAAAACGAGTTATAAGGACCTAGCTAGATCTATGTATAGCGGGAGATCGGTCAGTGTACGTCCATTTGTTAGAGGCAAATAAGGCCTAGCGAGAAGGATAGACAGAGAGAATGGAGCTAGGAGGTGGTGCGAGAGGCCCAGCTACTAGCTAGATAGGGGGAGGAGTGTGCGGTTGTGAGTTCGATGAAAAGAGGGGCGAGAGTTTACACGTGTGTGGGACCGTATGAGAGACACGAGGCAAGGACACATAATGGAGGAGAATGAAGGTGCGTGTGTATGTTGTAGGAAGACATCGCTGGAGAGGTTTATCGATCGATGTGTGTCGGAAAGGAGTTGTGGAGACTGTGGGAGAATGACCTAAAGAAAAAAAATGAATGTGCGCGATGGATAGAATGCTGAGGGAGGGGTAATACGTCTCCAATGTATCTATAATTTTTGATTGCTCCATGCTATATTATCTACTGTTTTGGACATTATTGGGCTTTATTATTCACTTTTATATTACTTTTGGGACTAACCTATTAACCGGAGGCCCAGCCCAGAATTGCTGTTTTTGCCTATTTCAGAGTTTCATAGAAAAGGAATATCAAACGGAGTCCAAGCGGAATGAAACCTTCGGGAACATGATTTTTAGGAAGAATATGATCCAGGAGACTTGGACCCAACATCAAGAAACAAAAGAGGAGGCCACGAGGTAGGGGGTGCGCCTACCCCGCCAGGGCGCGCCCTCCACCCTCGTGGGCCCCCTGTTGCTCCACCGACATACTCCTTCCTCCTATATATACCTACGTACCCCCAAACGATCAGATACGGAGCCAAAAACCTAATTCCACCGCCGCAACCTTCTGTACCCACGAGATCCCATCTTGGGGCTTGTTCCGGAGCTTCGCCGGAGGGGGCATCTATCACGGAGGGCTTCTACATCATCATCATAGCCTCTCCAATGAAGTGTGAGTAGTTTACCTCAGACCTTCGGGTCCATAGTTAGTAGCTAGATGGCTTCTTCTCTCGTTTTGGATCTCAATACAATGTTCTCCCCCTCTCTCGTGGAGATCTATTCGATGTAATCTTCTTTTTGCGGTGTGTTTGTTGAGACCGATGAATTGTGGGTTTATGATCAAGATTATCTATGAACAATATTTGAATCTTATCTGAATTCTTTTATGTATGATTGGTTATCTTTGCAAGTCTCTTCGAATTATCAGTTTGGTTTGGCCTACTAGATTGATCTTTCTTGCAATGGGAGAAGTGCTTAGCTTTGGGTTCAATCTTGCGGTGTCCTTTCCCAGTGACAGTAGGGGCAGCAAGGCACGTATTGTATTGTTGCCATCGAGAATAACAAGATGGGTTTTTTATCATATTGCATGAATTTATCCCTCTACATCATGTCATCTTGCTTAAGGTATTACTCTGTTTCCATGAACTTAATACTCTAGATGCATACTGGATAGCGGTCGATGAGTGGAGTAATAGTAGTAGATGCAGGCAGGAGTCGGTCTACTTGTCTCTAAAGGCTATTTTATGATTTTTTTTATTTTTTTTATTTTCAAATTTCTGAATTATTTTAACCTCTAATCTCTAATCACCCCTCATTACTGCTCAATTTAACCCCCTCATCATTCCAAATCATCTAACTTCCCGAACGGTCACCCATCCTCTCACTACTCTGAGCACGCTTAACTTCTGGGTTCTATTCTCCCTTGTTTCCAAGTCTGCACTTGTTGTTTTCCTGACAATAGTAAGATGTCAATCCTATTAACCCTCAGGAAATTAGCTTGAGCATGAAGTCACCCATTCCACTGTTTGAGTTTGAAACTATTGTTCTGAAAAACAATAATTATTTAGTAACACTAATATTTTTTGAATAAGTAGTTTGACCATAGTTTGACCACAGTTTGACCAGATTTGACCAAAATTCAAAAAAACTAAAATAATTATTTAGTAACACTAATATTTCTTGAATAATTAGTTTGACCATTGTTTGACCACAGTTTGACGACATTTTGACCAGATTTGACCAAAATTCAAAAAAACTGAAATAATTATTTAGTAACACTAATATTCTTGAATAATTATTTAGTAACACTAATACTTCTTGAATAAGTAGTTTGACCATAGTTTGACCAGATCTAACAAAAATTCAAAAAAAAAGAAATTTGAGCATAACTTTTTTTCCTTTTAGAATTTGAGGATTCTAAAGTCAAAATCGGATGCGGATTTTCGTGCTGAACATTTTGATATATTATACGTTGACATCGTATGCAAAAGTTATAGCCGTTTTACATTTTCCCTACACTTTTTGCAAAACATGTCTAAATTTAAGTTTTTAAACTTTCCTAACTAGTAGA
>NC_057799.1:1671791-1680400 GCF_018294505.1 Triticum aestivum | reverse complement strand
GGCATGTCCGACGAGGCGGCACGCGTCTCCGGGGGGTGCCCCCCCTCACGAACGGCGATGACACGGTAGTAGACGTTCTGCGGTAACGATGCGGCGCGAATATTATTAAATACTCGGAGCGCGCTAAAATCATGAGTTTTTTACACGACGCGGGCACATGTGCTGTACGACTGATAGTAATTTTTCTTAATTGTTCGTGATGGAGTAGTATCTGAACAATTCCCTCTATGCGGATTGCTCTTCGCGTGTCTACGACTGTGGCCGGCGGCCTCCGGGGGCTAGCATGCCGCCAAATCTTGCGTAGGCGGCCTCTCACAAGTCTGGAAGTGTTGTGGCGGGTGCAAACGCCCGGCACGCGTCTCCGGGGTGTGCCCCCCTCACAGACGGCGCCGCCGCCGGCACCTGGAGGGGGGAAACGGAAGCGTCGGGTCTACACGGAGGGGATCTTGCTGTGGGTACTGGCCCGGATGTTGCTCCAAAGTGTTCCTATGGGCTTACCTAACACAACCGGGTGGATAGGTCCACTCCTCAAAGCCCGTCCGTGCAAAGTCAAAGGGCTAGATTACGTGGTCAAACACTACAGGGTTAGGCGGGACGGGGGGCTTGGGGGGGTAGCAATGCCACCCGAGCGTCGCACCGGGCCCTCATACATGCGGGGTGGTGTGGTGCCATGTCCGAAGAGGCGGCACGTGTCTCCGGGGTGTGCGCCCCCTCACGAACGGCGATGACACGGTAGTAGACGTTCTGCGGTCACGATGCGGCGTGAATATTATTAAATACTCGGAGCCCGCTAAAATCATGAGTTTTTTACACGACGCGGGCACATGTGCAGTAGGACTGATGGTAATTTTTCTTAATTGTTCGTGATGGAGTACGATCTGAACAATTCCCTCTACGCGGATTCCTCTTCGCGTGTCTACGACTGTGGCCGGCGGCCTCCAGGGGCTAGCATGCCGCCAAATCTTGCGTAGGCGGCCTCGCACAAGTCTGGAAGTGTTTGTGGCGGGTGCAAACGCCCGGCACGCGTCTCCGGGGTGTGCCCCCCCTCACGGACGGCGCCGCCGCCGGCACCTGGAGGGGGGAAACGGACGCGTCGGGTCTACACCGAGGGGATCTTGCTGTGGGTCTGGTCCGGATGTTGCTCCAAAGTGTTCCTATGGGCTTACCTAACACAACCGGGTGGATAGGTCCACTCCTCAAAGCCGGTCCGTGCAAAGTCAACGGGCTAGATCCCGTGGTCAAACGCTACAGGGTTATGCGGGACGGGGGCCCTGGGGTGGTAGCAATGCCACCCGAGCGTCGCACCGTGCCCCCATACATGGGGGGTGGTGTGGTGGCATGTCTGAAGAGGCGGCACGTGTCTCCGGGGTGTGCCCCCCCTCACGAACGGCGATGACACGGTAGTAGACGTTCTGCGGTCACGATCCGGCATGAATATTATTAAATACTCGGAGCGCGCTAAAATCATGAGTTTTTTACACGACGCGGGCACATGTGCTGTAGGACTGATGGTAATTTTTCTTAATTGTTCGTGATGGAGTAGTATCTGAACAATTCCCTCTACGCGGATTGCTCTTCGCGTGTCTACGACTGTGGCCGGCGGCCTCCGGGGGCTAGCATGCCGCCAAATCTTGCGTAGGCGGCCTCTCACAAGTCTGGAAGTGTTGTGGCGTGTGCAAACGCCCGGCACGCGTCTCCGGGGTGTGCCCCCCCTCACGGACGGCGCCGCCGCCGGCACCTGGAGGGGGGAAACGGACGCGTCGGGTCTACACGGAGGGGATCTTGCTGTGGGTCTGGCCCAGAGTTTGCTCCAAAGTGTTCCTATGGGCTTACCTAACACAACCGGGTGGATAGGTCCACTCCTCAAAGCCCGTCCGTGTAAAGTCAAAGGGCTAGATTCCGTGGTCAAACGCTACAGGGTTTGGCGGGACGGGGGGATTGGGGGGGTAGCAATGCCACCCAGCGTCGCACCGGGCCCTCATACATGCGGGGTGGTGTGGTGGCATGTCTGAAGAGGCGGCACGTGTCTCCGGGGGGTGCCCCCCCTCACGAACGGCGATGACACGGTAGTAGACGTTCTGCGGTAACGATGCGGCGTGAATATTATTAAATACTCGGAGCGCGATAAAATCATGAGTTTTTTACACGACGCGGGCACATGTATTGTACGACTGATGGTAATTTTTCATAATTGTTCGTGATGGAGTAGTATCTGAACAATTCCCTCTATGCGGATTGCTCTTCGCGTGTCTACGGCTGTGGCCGGCGGCCTCCGGGTGCTAGCATGCCGCCAAATCTTGCGTAGGCGGCCTCTCACATGTTTGGAAGTGTTGTGGCGGGTGCAAACGCCCGGCACGCGTCTCCAGTGTGTGCCCCCCCTCACGGACGGCGCCGCCGCCGGCACCTGGAGGGGGGAAATGGACGCGTCGGGTCTACACGGAGTGGATCTTGCTGTGGGTCTGGCCCGGGTGTTGCTCCAAAGTGTTCCTATGGGCTGACCTAACAAAACCGGATGGACAGGTCCACTGCTCAAAACCCGTCCGTGCAAAGTCAACGGGCTAGATCTCGTGGTCAAACGCTACAGGGTTAGGTGGGACGGGGGCCCTGGGGGGGGGGGGTAGCAATGCCACCCGAGCGTCGCACCGTGCCCCCATACTTGCGGGATGGTGTGGTGGTATGTCCGAAGAGGCGGCACGTGTCTCCGTGGTGTGCCCCCCCCCTCACGAACGGCGATGACACGGTAGTAGACGTTCTGCGGTCACGATGCGGCGTGAATATTATTAAATTCTCGGAGCGCGCTAAAATCATGAGTTTTTTACACGACGCGGGCACATGTGCTGTAGGACTGATGGTAATTTTTCTTAATTGTTCGTGATGGAGTAGTATCTGAACAATTCCCTCTATGCGGATTGCTCTTCGCGTGTCTAAGACTGTGGCCGGCGGCCTCCGGGGGCTAGCATGCCGCCAAATCTTGCGTAGGCGGCCTCTCACAAGTCTCGAAGTGTTGTGGCGGGTGCAAACGCCCGGCACGCGTCTCCGGGGTGTGCCCCCCCCTCACGGACGGCGCCGCCGTCGGCACCTGGAGGGGGAAACGGACGCGTCGGGTCTACACGGAGGGGATCTTGCTGTGGGTCTGGCCCGGATGTTGCTCCAAAGTGTTCCTATGGGCTTACCTAACATAACCGGGTGGATAGGTCCACTCCTCAAAGCCCGTCCGTGCAAAGTCAAAGGGCTAGATTCCGTGGTCAAACGCTACAGGGTTTGGCGGGACGGGGGGCCTGGGGGGGGAGCAATGCCACCCGAGCGTCGCACCGGGCCCTCATACATGCGGGGTAGTGTGGTGGCATGTCCGAAGAGGCGGCACGCGTCTCCGGGGTGTGCCCCCCCTCACGAACAGCGATGACACGGTAGTAGACGTTCTGCGGTCACGATGTGGCGTGAATATTATTAAGTACTCGGAGCGCGCTAAAATCATGAGTTTTTTACACGACACGGGCACATGTGCAGTAGGACTGATGGTAATTTTTCTTAATTGTTCGTGATGGAGTACTATCTGAACAATTCCCTCTACGCGGATTGCTCTTCGCGTGTCTACGAGTATGGCCGGCGGCCTCCGGGGGCTAGCATGCCGCCAAATCTTGCGTAGGCGGCCTCTCACAAGTCTGGAAGTGTTGTGGCGGGTGCAAACGCCCGGCACGCGTCTCCGGGGTGTGCCCCCCCTCACGGCCGGCGCCGCCGGCGGCACCTGGAGGGGGAAACGGACGCGTCGGGTCTACACGGAGGGGATCTTGCTGTGGGTCTGGCCCGGATGTTGCTCCAAAGTGTTCCTATGGGCTTACCTAACACAACCGGGTGGATAGGTCCACTCCTCAAAGCCCGTCCGTGCAAAGTCAAAGGGCTAGATCCCGTGCTCAAACGCCATAGGGTTATGCGGGACGGGGGCCCTGGGGTGGTAGCAATGCCATCCGAGCGTCGCACCGTGCCCCCATACATGCGGGGTGGTGTGGTGGCATGTCCGAAGAGGCGGCACGTGTCTCCGTGGTGTGCCCCCCCCTCACCAACGACGATGACACGGTAGTAGACGTTCTGCGGTCACGATGCGGCGTGAATATTATTAAATACTCGGAGCGCGCTAAAATCATGAGTTTTTTACACGACGCGGGCACATGTGCTGTAGGACTGATGGTAATTTTTCTTAATTGTTCGTGATGGAGTAGTATCTAAACAATTCCCTCTACGCGGATTGTTCTTCGCGTGTCTACGACTGTGGCCGGCGGCCTCCGGGGGCTAGCATGCCGCCAAATCTTGCGTAGGCGGCCTCTCACAAGTCTGGAAGTGTTGCGGCGGGTGCAAACGCCCGGCACGCGTCTCCGGGGTGTGCCCCCCCTCACGGACGGCGCCGCCGCCAGCTCCTGGAGGGGGGAAACGGACGCGTCGGGCCTACACGGAGGGGATCTTGCTGTGGGTCTGGCCCGGATGTTGTTCCAAAGTGTTCCTATGGGCTTACCTAACACAACCGGGTGGATAGGTCCACTCCTCAAAGCCCGTCCGTGCAAAGTCAAAGGGCTAGATTCCGTGGTCAAACGCTACAGGGTTTGGCGGGACGCGGGGATTGGGGGGGTAGCAATGCCACCCGAGCGTCGCACCGGGCCCTCATACATGCGGGGTGGTGTGGTGGCATGTCCGAAGAGGCGGCACGCGTCTCCGGGGGGTGCCCCCCCTCACGAACGGCGATGACACGGTAGTAGACGTTCTGCGGTAACGATGCGGCGTGAATATTATTAAATACTCGGAGCGCGATAAAATCATGAGTTTTTTACACGACGCGGGCACATGTGCTGTACGACTGATGGTAATTTTTCATAATTGTTCGTGATGAAGTAGTATCTGAACAATTCCCTCTATGCGGATTGCTCTTCGCGTGTCTACGGCTGTGGCCGGCGGCCTCCGGGGGCTAGCATGCCGACAAATCTTGCGTAGGCGGCCTCTCACAAGTCTGGAAGTATTGTGGCGGGTGCAAACGCCCGGCACGCGTCTCCGGGGTGTGCCCCCCCTCACGGACGGCGCCGCCGCCGGCACCTGGAGGGGGGAAATGGACGCGTCGGGTCTACACGGAGTGGATCTTGCTGTGGGTCTGGCCCGGATGTTGCTCCAAAGTGTTCCTATGGGCTGACCTAACAAAACCGGATGGATAGGTCCACTGCTCAAAACCCGTCCGTGCAAAGTCAACGGGCTAGATCCCGTGGTCAAACGCTACAGGGTTAGGTGGGACAGGGGCCCTGGGGGGGTAGCAATGCCACCCGAGCGTCGCACCGTGCCCCCATACTTGCGGGGTGGTGTGGTGGTATGTCCGAAGAGGCGGCACGTGTCTCCGGGGTGTGCCCCCCCCCTCACGAACGGCGATGACACGGTAGTAGACGTTCTGCGGTCACGATGCGGCGTGAATATTATTAAATTCTCGGAGCGCGCTAAAATCATGAGTTTTTTACACGACGCGGGCACTTGTGCTGTAGGACTGATGGTAATTTTTCTTAATTGTTCGTGATGGAGTAGTATCTGAACAATTCCCTCTACGCGGATTGTTCTTCGCGTGTCTACGACTGTGGCCGGCGGCCTCCGGGGGCTAGCATGCCGCCAAATCTTGCGTAGGCGGCCTCTCACAAGTCTGGAAGTGTTGTGGCGGGTGCAAACGCCCGGCACGCGTCTCCGGGGTGTGCCCCCCCTCACGGACGGCGCCGCCGTCGGCACCTGGAGGGGGAAACGGACGCGTCGGGTCTACACGGAGGGGATCTTGCTGTGTGTTTGGCCCGGATGTTGCTCCAAAGTGTTCCTATGGGCTTACCTAATATAACCGGGTGGATAGGTCCACTCCTCAAAGCCCGTCCGTGCAAAGTCAAAGGGCTAGATTCCGTGGTCAAACGCTACAGGGTTTGGCGGGACGGGGCGCCTGGGGGGGGAGTAATGCCACCCGAGCGTCGCACCGGACCCTCATACATGCGGGGTGGTGTGGTGGCATGTCCGAAGAGGCGGCACGCGTCTCCGGGGTGTGCCCCCCCTCGCGAACAGCGATGACACGGTAGTAGACGTTCTGCGGTCACGATGCGGCGTGAATATTATTAAGTACTCGGAGCGCGCTAAAATCATGAGTTTTTTACATGACACGGGCACATCTGCAGTAGGACTGATGGTAATTTTTCTTAATTGTTCGTGATGGAGTACTATCTGAACAATTCCCTCTACGCGGATTGCTCTTCGCGTGTCTACGACTATGGCCGGCGGCCTCCGGGGGCTAGCATGCCGCCAAATCTTCTGTAGGCGGCCTCTCACAAGTCTGGAAGTGTTGTGGCGGGTGCAAACGCCTGGCACGCGTCTCCGGGGTGTGCCCCCCTCACGGACAGCGCCGCCGGTGGCACCTGGAGGGGGGAAACGGACGCGTCGGGTCTACACGGAGGGGATCTTGCTGTGGGTCTGGCCCGGATGTTGCTCCAAAGTGTTCCTATGGGCTTACCTAACACAACCGGGTGGATAGGTCCACTCCTCAAAGCCCGTCCGTCCAAAGTCAAAGGGCTAGATCCCGTGGTCAAACGCTATAGGGTTATGCGGGACGGGGGCCCTGGGTGGTAGTAATGCCACCCGAGCGTCGCACCGTGCCCCCATACATGCGGGGTGGTGTGGTGGCATGTCCGAAGAGGCGGCACGTGTCTCCGGGGTGTGCCCCCCCCTCACGAACGGCGATGACACGGTAGTAGACGTTCTGCGGTCACGATGCGGCGTGAATATTATTAAATACTCGGAGCGCGCTAAAATCATGAGTTTTTTACACGACACGGGCACATGTGCTGTAGGACTGATGGTAATTTTTCTTAATTGTTCGTGATGGAGTAGTATCTGAACAATTCCCTCTACGCGGATTGCTCTTCGCGTGTCTACGACTGTGGCCGGCGGCCTCCGGGGGCTAGCATGCCGCCAAATCTTGCGTAGGCGGCCTCTCACAAGTCTGGAAGTGTTGTGGCGGGTGCAAACGCCCGGCACGCGTCTCCGGGGTGTGCCCCCCCTCACGGACGGCGCCGCCGCCGGCACCTGGAGGGGGGAAACGGACGCGTCGGGTCTACACGGAGGGGATCTTGCTGTGGGTCTGGCCCAGAGTTTGCTCCAAACTGTTCCTATGGGCTTACCTAACACAACCGGGTGGATAGGTCCACTCCTCAAAGCCCGTCCGTGTAAAGTCAAAGGGCTAGATTCCGTGGTCAAACGCTACAGGGTTTGGCGGGACGGGGGGATTGGGGGGGTAGCAATGCCACCCGAGCATCGCACCGGGCCCTCATACATGCGGGGTGGTGTGGATGCATGTCTGAAGAGGCGGCACGTGTCTCCGGGGGGTGCCCCCCCTCACGAACGGCGATGACACGGTAGTAGACGTTCTGCGGTAACGATGCGGCGTGAATATTATTAAATACTCGGAGCGCGATAAAATCATGAGTTTTTTACACGACGCGGGCACATGTATTGTACGACTGATGGTAATTTTTCATAATTGTTCGTGATGGAGTAGTATCTGAACAATTCCCTCTATGCGGATTGCTCTTCGCGTGTCTACGGCTGTGGCCGGCGGCCTCCGGGTGCTAGCATGCCGCCAAATCTTGCGTAGGCGGCCTCTCACAAGTTTGGAAGTGTTGTGGCGGGTGCAAACGCCCGGCACGCGTCTCCAGTGTGTGCCCCCCCTCACGGACGGCGCCGCCGCCGGCACCTGGAGGGGGGAAATGGACGCGTCGGGTCTACACGGAGTGGATCTTGCTGTGGGTCTGGCCCGGGTGTTGCTCCAAAGTGTTCCTATGGGCTGACCTAACAAAACCGGATGGACAGGTCCACTGCTCAAAACCCGTCCGTGCAAAGTCAACGGGCTAGATCTCGTGGTCAAACGCTACAGGGTTAGGTGGGACGGGGGCCCTGGGGGGGGGGGGTAGCAATGCCACCCGAGCGTCGCACCGTGCCCCCATACTTGCGGGATGGTGTGGTGGTATGTCCGAAGAGGCGGCACGTGTCTCCGTGGTGTGCCCCCCCCCTCACGAACGGCGATGACACGGTAGTAGACGTTCTGCGGTCACGATGCGGCGTGAATATTATTAAATTCTCGGAGCGCGCTAAAATCATGAGTTTTTTACACGACGCGGGCACATGTGCTGTAGGACTGATGGTAATTTTTCTTAATTGTTCGTGATGGAGTAGTATCTGAACAATTCCCTCTATGCGGATTGCTCTTCGCGTGTCTAAGACTGTGGCCGGCGGCCTCCGGGGGCTAGCATGCCGCCAAATCTTGCGTAGGCGGCCTCTCACAAGTCTCGAAGTGTTGTGGCGGGTGCAAACGCCCGGCACGCGTCTCCGGGGTGTGCCCCCCCCTCACGGACGGCGCCGCCGTCGGCACCTGGAGGGGGAAACGGACGCGTCGGGTCTACACGGAGGGGATCTTGCTGTGGGTCTGGCCCGGATGTTGCTCCAAAGTGTTCCTATGGGCTTACCTAACATAACCGGGTGGATAGGTCCACTCCTCAAAGCCCGTCCGTGCAAAGTCAAAGGGCTAGATTCCGTGGTCAAACGCTACAGGGTTTGGC
>NC_057799.1:1665636-1671781 GCF_018294505.1 Triticum aestivum | reverse complement strand
AGCAATGCCACCCGAGCGTCGCACCGTGCCCCCATACTTGCGGGGTGGTGTGGTGGTATGTCCGAAGAGGCGGCACGTGTCTCCGTGGTGTGCCCCCCCCCTCACGAACGGCGATGACACGGTAGTAGACGTTCTGCGGTCACGATGCGGCGTGAATATTATTAAATTCTCGGAGCGCGCTAAAATCATGAGTTTTTTACACGACGCGGGCACATGTGCTGTAGGACTGATGGTAATTTTTCTTAATTGTTCGTGATGGAGTAGTATCTGAACAATTCCCTCTATGCGGATTGCTCTTCGCGTGTCTAAGACTGTGGCCGGCGGCCTCCGGGGGCTAGCATGCCGCCAAATCTTGCGTAGGCGGCCTCTCACAAGTCTCGAAGTGTTGTGGCGGGTGCAAACGCCCGGCACGCGTCTCCGGGGTGTGCCCCCCCTCACGGACGGCGCCGCCGTCGGCACCTGGAGGGGGAAACGGACGCGTCGGGTCTACACGGAGGGGATCTTGCTGTGGGTCTGGCCCGGATGTTGCTCCAAAGTGTTCCTATGGGCTTACCTAACATAACCGGGTGGATAGGTCCACTCCTCAAAGCCCGTTCGTCCAAAGTCAAAGGGCTAGATTCCGTGGTCAAACGCTACAGGGTTTGGCGGGACGGGGGGCCTGGGGGGGAGCAATGCCACCCGAGCGTCGCACCGGGCCCTCATACATGCGGGGTGGTGTGGTGGCATGTCCGAAGAGGCGGCACGCGTCTCCGGGGTGTGCCCCCCCTCACGAACAGCGATGACACGGTAGTAGACGTTCTGCGGTCACGATGTGGCGTGAATATTATTAAGTACTCGGAGCGCGCTAAAATCATGAGTTTTTTACACGACACGGGCACATGTGCAGTAGGACTGATGGTAATTTTTCTTAATTGTTCGTGATGGAGTACTATCTGAACAATTCCCTCTACGCGGATTGCTCTTCGCGTGTCTACGAGTATGGCCGGCGGCCTCCGGGGGCTAGCATGCCGCCAAATCTTGCGTAGGCGGCCTCTCACAAGTCTGGAAGTGTTGTGGCGGGTGCAAACGCCCGGCACGCGTCTCCGGGGTGTGCCCCCCCCCTCACGGCCGGCGCCGCCGGCGGCACCTGGAGGGGGAAACGGACGCGTCGGGTCTACACGGAGGGGATCTTGCTGTGGGTATGGCCCGGATGTTGCTCCAAAGTGTTCCTATGGGCTTACCTAACACAACCGGGTGGATAGGTCCACTCCTCAAAGCCCGTCCGTGCAAAGTCAAAGGGCTAGATCCCGTGCTCAAACGCTATAGGGTTATGCGGGACGGGGGCCCTGGGGTGGTAGCAATGCCACCCGAGCGTCGCACCGTGCCCCCATACATGCGGGGTGGTGTGGTGGCATGTCCGAAGAGGCGGCACGTGTCTCCGGGGTGTGCCCCCCCCCCCCTCACCAACGACGATGACACGGTAGTAGACGTTCTGCGGTCACGATGCGGCGTGAATATTATTAAATACTCGGAGCGCGCTAAAATCATGAGTTTTTTACACGACGCGGGCACATGTGCTGTAGGACTGATGGTAATTTTTCTTAATTGTTCGTGATGGAGTAGTATCTAAACAATTCCCTCTACGCGGATTGTTCTTCGCGTGTCTACGACTGTGGCCGGCGGCCTCCGGGGGCTAGCATGCCGCCAAATCTTGCGTAGGCGGCCTCTCACAAGTCTGGAAGTGTTGCGGCGGGTGCAAACGCCCGGCACGCGTCTCCGGGGTGTGCCCCCCTCACGGACGGCGCCGCCGCCGGCTCCTGGAGGGGGGAAACGGACGCGTCGGGCCTACACGGAGGGGATCTTGCTGTGGGTCTGGCCCGGATGTTGCTCCAAAGTGTTCCTATGGGCTTACCTAACACAACCGGGTGGATAGGTCCACTCCTCAAAGCCCGTCCGTGCAAAGTCAAAGGGCTAGATTCCGTGGTCAAACGCTACAGGGTTTGGCGGGACGCGGGGATTGGGGGGGTAGCAATGCCACCCGAGCGTCGCACCGGGCCCTCATACATGCGGGGTGGTGTGGTGGCATGTCCGAAGAGGCGGCACGCGTCTCCGGGGGGTGCCCCCCCTCACGAACGGCGATGACACGGTAGTAGACGTTCTGCGGTAACGATGCGGCGTGAATATTATTAAATACTCGGAGCGCGATAAAATCATGAGTTTTTTACACGACGCGGGCACATGTGCTGTACGACTGATGGTAATTTTTCATAATTGTTCGTGATGGAGTAGTATCTGAACAATTCCCTCTATGCGGATTGCTCTTCGCGTGTCTACGGCTGTGGCCGGCGGCCTCCGGGGGCTAGCATGCCGACAAATCTTGCGTAGGCGGCCTCTCACAAGTCTGGAAGTATTGTGGCGGGTGCAAACGCCCGGCACGCGTCTCCGGGGTGTGCCCCCCCTCACGGACGGCGCCGCCGCCAGCACCTGGAGGGGGGAAATGGACGCGTCGGGTCTACACGGAGTGGATCTTGCTGTGGGTCTGGCCCGGATGTTGCTCCAAATTGTTCCTATGGGCTGACCTAACAAAACCGGATGGATGGGTCCACTGCTCAAAACCCGTCCGTGCAAAGTCAACGGGCTAGATCCCGTGGTCAAACGCTACAGGGTTAGGTGGGACAGGGGCCCTGGGGGGGTAGCAATGCCACCCGAGCGTCGCACCGTGCCCCCATACTTGCGGGGTGGTGTGGTGGTATGTCCGAAGAGGCGGCACGTGTCTCCGGGGTGTGCCCCCCCCCCTCACGAACGGCGATGACACGGTAGTAGACGTTCTGCGGTCACGATGCGGCGTGAATATTATTAAATTCTCGGAGCGCGCTAAAATCATGAGTTTTTTACACGACGCGGGCACTTGTGCTGTAGGACTGATGGTAATTTTTCTTAATTGTTCGTGATGGAGTAGTATCTGAACAATTCCCTCTACGCGGATTGTTCTTCGCGTGTCTACGACTGTGGCCGGCGGCCTCCGGGGGCTAGCATGCCGCCAAATCTTGCGTAGGCGGCCTCTCACAAGTCTGGAAGTGTTGTGGCGGGTGCAAACGCCCGGCACGCGTCTCCGGGGTGTGCCCCCCCTCACGGACGGCGCCGCCGTCGGCACCTGGAGGGGGAAACGGACGCGTCGGGTCTACACGGAGGGGATCTTGCTGTGTGTTTGGCCCGGATGTTGCTCCAAAGTGTTCCTATGGGCTTACCTAATATAACCGGGTGGATAGGTCCACTCCTCAAAGCCCGTCCGTGCAAAGTCAAAGGGCTAGATTCCGTGGTCAAACGCTACAGGGTTTGGCGGGACGGGGCGCCTGGGGGGAGTAATGCCACCCGAGCGTCGCACCGGACCCTCATACATGCGGGGTGGTGTGGTGGCATGTCCGAAGAGGCGGCACGCGTCTCCGGGGTGTGCCCCCCCTCATGAACAGCGATGACACGGTAGTAGACGTTCTGCGGTCACGATGCGGCGTGAATATTATTAAGTACTCGGAGCGCGCTAAAATCATGAGTTTTTTACATGACACGGGCACATGTGCAGTAGGACTGATGGTAATTTTTCTTAATTGTTCGTGATGGAGTACTATCTGAACAATTCCCTCTACGCGGATTGCTCTTCGCGTGTCTACGACTATGGCCGGCGGCCTCCGGGGGCTAGCATGCCGCCAAATCTTCTGTAGGCGGCCTCTCACAAGTCTGGAAGTGTTGTGGCGGGTGCAAACGCCCGGCACGCGTCTCCGGGGTGTGCCCCCCTCACGGACAGCGCCGCCGGCGGCACCTGGAGGGGGGAAACGGACGCGTCGCGTCTACACGGAGGGGATCTTGCTGTGGGTCTGGCCCGGATGTTGCTCCAAAGTGTTCCTATGGGCTTACCTAACACAACCGGGTGGATAGGTCCACTCCTCAAAGCCCGTCCGTCCAAAGTCAAAGGGCTAGATCCCGTGGTCAAACGCTATAGGGTTATGCGGGACGGGGGCCCTGGGTGGTAGTAATGCCACCCGAGCGTCGCACCGTGCCCCCATACATGCGGGGTGGTGTGGTGGCATGTCCGAAGAGGCGGCACGTGTCTCCGGGGTGTGCCCCCCCCTCACGAACGGCGATGACACGGTAGTAGACGTTCTGCGGTCACGATGCGGCGTGAATATTATTAAATACTCGGAGCGCGCTAAAATCATGAGTTTTTTACACGACGCGGGCACATATGCTGTAGGACTGATGGTAATTTTTCTTAATTGTTCGTGATGGAGTAGTATCTAAACAATTCCCTCTACGCGGATTGCTCTTCGCGTGTCTACGACTGTGGCCGGCGGCCTCCGGGGGCTAGCATGCCGCCAAATCTTGCGTAGGCGGCCTCTCACAAGTCTGGAAGTGTTGTGGCAGGTGCAAACGCCGGCACGCGTCTCCGGGGTGTGCCCCCCCTCACGGACGGCGCCGCTGCCGGCACCTGGAGGGGGGAAACGGACGCGTCGGGTCTACACGGAGGGGATCTTGCTGTGGGTCTGGCCCGGATGTTGCTCCAAAGTGTTCCTATGGGCTTACCTAACACAACCGGGTGGATAGGTCCACTCCTCAAAGCCCGTCCGTGCAAAGTCAAAGGGCTAGATTCCGTGGTCAAACGCTACAGGGTTTGGCGGGACGCGGGGATTGGGGGGGTAGCAATGCCACCCGAGCGTCGCACCGGGCCCTCATACATGCGGGGTGGTGTGGTGGCATGTCCGAAGAGGCGGCACGCGTCTCCGGGGGGTGCCCCCCCTCACGAACGGCGATGACACGGTAGTAGACGTTCTGCGGTAACGATGCGGCGTGAATATTATTAAATACTCGGAGCGCGATAAAATCATGAGTTTTTTACACGACGCGGGTGCATGTGCTGTACGGCTGATGGTAATTTTTCATAATTGTTCGTGATGGAATAGTATCTGAACAATTCCCTCTATGCGGATTGCTCTTCGCGTGTCTACGGCTGTGGCCGGCGGCCTCCGGGGGCTAGCATGCCGCCAAATCTTGCGTAGGTGGCCTCTCACAAGTCTGGTAGTCTTGTGGCGGGTGCAAACGCCCGGCACGCGTCTCCGGGGTGTGCCCCCCCTCACGGACGGCGCCGCCGCCGGCAGCTGGAGGGGGGAATTGGACGCGTCGGGTCTACACGGAGTGGATCTTGCTGTGGGTCTGGCCCGGATGTTGCTCCAAACTGTTCCTATGGGCTGACCAAACAAAACCGGATGGATAGGTCCACTGCTCAAAACCCGTCCGTGCAAAGTCAACGGGCTAGATCCCGTGGTCAAACGCTACAGGGTTAGGCGGGACGGGGGCCCTGGGGGGGTAGCAATGCCACCCGAGCGTCGCACCGTGCCGCATACATGCGGGGTGGTGTGGTGGCATGTCCGAAGAGGCGGCACGTGTCTCCGGGGTGTGCCCCCCCCCCTCACGAACGGCGATGACACGGTAGTAGACGTTCTGCGGTCACGATGCGGCGTGAATATTATTAAATTCTCGGAGCGCGCTAAAATCATGAGTTTTTTACACGACGTGGGCACATGTGCTGTAGGACTGATGGTAATTTTTCTTAATTGTTCGTGATGGAGTAGTATCTGAACAATTCCCTCTACGCGGATTGCTCTTCGCGAGTCTATGACTGTAGCCGGCGGCCTCCGGGGGCTAGCATGCCGCCAAATCTTGCGTAGGCGGCCTCTCACAAGTCTGGAAGTGTTGTGGCGGGTGCAAACGCCCGGCACGCGTCTCCGGGGTGTGCCCCCCTGACGGACGGCGCCGCCGTCGGCATCTGGAAGGGGAAATGGACGCGTCAGGTCTACACGGAGGGGATCTAGCTGTGGGTCTGGCCCAGATGTTGCTCCAAAGTGTTCCTATGGGCTTACCTAACACAACCGGGTGGATAGGTCCACTCCTCAAAGCCCGTCCGTGCAAAGTCAAAGGGCTAGATTCCGTGGTCAAACGGTATAGGGTTTGGCGGGACGGGGGGCCGGGGGGGGGGGGAAGCAATGCCACCCGAGCGTCGCACCGGGCCCTCATACATGCGGGGTGGTGTGGTGCCATGTCCGAAGAGGTGGCACGCATCTCCGGGGTGTGCCCCCTCCTCACGAACGGCGATGACACGGTAGTAGACGTTCTG
>NC_057799.1:1662852-1665008 GCF_018294505.1 Triticum aestivum | reverse complement strand
CAGGTCTACACGGAGGGGATCTAGCTGTGGGTCTGGCCCAGATGTTGCTCCAAAGTGTTCCTATGGGCTTACCTAACACAACCGGGTGGATAGGTCCACTCCTCAAAGCCCGTCCGTGCAAAGTCAAAGGGCTAGATTCCGTGGTCAAACGGTATAGGGTTTGGCGGGACGGGGGGCCTGGGGGGGGGGGAAGCAATGCCACCCGAGCGTCGCACCGGGCCCTCATACATGCGGGGTGGTGTGGTGCCATGTCCGAAGAGGTGGCACGCATCTCCGGGGTGTGCCCCCTCCTCACGAACGGCGATGACACGGTAGTAGACGTTCTGCGGTCACGATGCGGCGTGAATATTATTAAATACACGGAGCGCGCTAAAATCATGAGTTTTTTACACGACGCGGGCACATGTGCTGTAGGACTGATGGTAATTTTTCTTAATTGTTCGTGATGGAGTAGTATCTGAACAATTCCCTCTACGCGGATTGCTCTTCGCGTGTCTACGACTGTGGCCGGCGGCCTCTGGGGGCTAGCATGCCACCAAATCTTGCGTAGGCGGCCTATCACAAGTCTGGAAGTGTTGTGGCGGGTGCAAACGCCCGGCACGCGTCCCCGGGGTGTGCCCCCCCCCTCACGGACGGCGCCGCCGCCGGCACCTGGAGGGGGGAAATGGACGCGTCGGGTCTACACGGAGGGGATCTTGCTGTGGGTCTGGCCCGGATGTTGCTCCAAAGTGTTCCTATGGGCTTACCTAACACAACCGGGTGGATAGGTCCACTCCTGAAAGCCCGTCCGTGCAAAGTCAAAGGGCTAGATTCCGTGGTCAAACGCTACAGGGTTTGGCGGGACGGGGGGATTGGGGGGGTAGCAATGCCACCCGAGCGGCGCACCGGGCCCTCATACATGCGGGCTGGTGTGGTGGCATGTCCGAAGAGGCGGCACGCGTCTCCGGGGGGTGCCCCCCTCACGAACGGTGATGACACGGTAGTAGACGTTCTGCGGTAATGATGCGGCGTGAATATTATTAAATACTCGGAGCGCGATAAAATCATGAGTTTTTTACACGACGCGGGCACATGTGCTGTACGACTGATGGTAATTTTTCATAATTGTTCGTGATGGAGTAGTATCTGAACAATTCCCTCTATGCGGATTGCTCTTCGCGTGTCTACGGCTGTGGCCGGCGGCCTCCGGGGGCTAGCATGCCGCCAAATCTTGCGTAGGTGGCCTCTCACAAGTCTGGTAGTCTTGTGGCGGGTGCAAACGCCCGGCACGCGTCTCCGGGGTGTGCCCCCCCTCACGGACGGCGCCGCCGCCGGCACGTGGAGGGGGGAAATGGACGCGTCGGGTCTACACGGAGTGGATCTTGCTGTGGGTCTGGCCCGGATGTTGCTCCAAAGTGTTCCTATGGGCTGACCTAACAAAACCGGATGGATAGGTCCACTGCTCAAAACCCGTCCGTGCAAAGTCAACGGGCTAGATCCCGTGGTCAAACGCTACAGGGTTAGGCGGGACGGGGGCCCTGGGGGGGTAGCAATGCCACCCTAGCGTCGCGCCGTGCCGCATACATGCGGGGTGGTGTGGTGGCATGTCCGAAGAGGCGGCACGTGTCTCCGGGGTGTGCCCCCCCCCTCACGAACGGCGATGACACGGTAGTAGACGTTCTGCGGTCACGATGCGGCGTGAATATTATTAAATTCTCGGAGCGCGCTAAAATCATGAGTTTTTTACACGACGTGGGCACATGTGCTGTAGGACTGATGGTAATTTTTCTTAATTGTTCGTGATGGAGTAGTATCTGAACAATTCCCTCTACGCGGATTGCTCTTCGCGAGTCTATGACTGTAGCCGGCGGCCTCCGGGGGCTAGCATGCCGCCAAATCTTGCGTAGGCGGCCTCTCACAAGTCTGGAAGTGTTGTGGCGGGTGCAAACGCCCGGCACGCGTCTCCGGGGTGTGCCCCCCTGACGGACGGCGCCGCCGTCGGCATCTGGAGGGGGAAATGGACGCGTCAGGTCTACACGGAGGGGATCTAGCTGTGGGTCTGGCCCGGATGTTGCTCCAAAGTGTTCCTATGGGCTTACCTAACACAACCGGGTGGATAGGTCCACTCCTCAAAGCCCGTCCGTGCAAAGTCAAAGGGCTAGATTCCGTGGTCAAAC
>NC_057799.1:1660086-1662315 GCF_018294505.1 Triticum aestivum | reverse complement strand
CTCCGGGGTGTGCCCCCCCCCCTCACGGACGGCACCGCCGCCGGCACCTGGAGGGGGGAAATGGACGCGTCGGGTCTACACGGAGGGGATCTTGCTGTGGGTCTGGCCCGGATGTTGCTCCAAAGTGTTCCTATGGGCTTACCTAACACAACCGGGTGGATAGGTCCACTCCTCAAAGCCCGTCCGTGCAAAGTCAAAGGGCTAGATTCCGTGGTCAAACGCTACAGGGTTTGGCGGGACGGGGGGATTGGGGGGGTAGCAATGCCACCCGAGCGGCGCACCGGGCCCTCATACATGCGGGCTGGTGTGGTGGCATGTCCGAAGAGGCGGCACGCGTCTCCGGGGGGTGCCCCCCTCACGAACGGCGATGACACGGTAGTAGACGTTCTGCGGTAATGATGCGGCGTGAATATTATTAAATACTCGGAGCGCGATAAAATCATGAGTTTTTTACACGACGCGGGCACATGTGCTGTACGACTGATGGTAATTTTTCATAATTGTTCGTGATGGAGTAGTATCTGAACAATTCCCTCTATGCGGATTGCTCTTCGCGTGTCTACGGATGTGGCCGGCGGCCTCCGGGGCTAGCATGCCGCCAAATCTTGCGTAGGCGGCCTCTCACAAGTCTGGAAGTCTTGTGGCGGGTGCAAACGCCCGGCACGCGTCTCCGGGGTGTGCCCCCCCTCACGGACGGCGCCGTCGCCGGCACCTGGAGGGGGGAAATGGACGCGTCGGGTCTACACGGAGTGGATCTTGCTGTGGGTCTGGCCCGGATGTTGCTCCAAAGTGTTCCTATGGGCTGACCTAACAAAACCGGATGGATAGGTCCACTGCTCAAAACCTGTCCGTGCAAAGTCAACGGGCTAGATCCCGTGGTCAAACGCTACAGGGTTAGGCGGGATGGGGGCCCTGGGGGGGTAGCAATGCCACCCGAGCGTCGCACCGTGCCCCCATACATGCGGGGTGGTGTGGTGGCATGTCCGAAGAGGCGGCACGTGTCTCCGGGGTGTGCCCCCCCCCCACGAACGGCGATGACACGGTAGTACACGTTTTGCGGTCACGATGCGGCGTGAATATTATTAAATACTCGGAGCGCGCTAAAATCATGAGTTTTTTACATGACGCGGGCACATGTGCTGTAGGACTGGTGGTAATTTTTCTTAATTGTTCGTGATGGAGTAGTATCTGAACAATTCCCTCCACGCGGATTGCTCTTCGCGTGTCTACGACTGTGGCCGGCGGCCTCCGGAGGCTAGCATGCCGCCAAATCTTGCGTAGGCGGCCTCTCACAAGTTTGGAAGTGTTGTGGCGTGTGCAAACGCCCGGCACGCGTCTCCGGGGTGTGCCCCCCCTCACGGACGGCGCCGCCGCCGGCACCTGGAGGGGGGAAATGGACGCGTCGGGTCTACACGGAGGGGATCTTGCTGTGGGTCTGGCCCGGATGTTGCTCCAAAGTGTTCCTATGGGCTTACCTAACACAACTGGGTGGATAGGTCCACTCCTCAAAGCCCGTCCGTGCAAAGTCAAAGGGCTAGATTCCGTGGTCAAACGCTACAGGGTTTGGCGGGACGCGGGGATTGGGGGGGTAGCAATGCCACCCGAGCGTCGCACCGGGCCCTCATACATGCGGGGTGGTGTGGTGGCATGTCCGAAGAGGCGGCACGCATCTCCGGGGGGTGCCCCCCTCACGAACGGCGATGGCACGGTAGTAGACGTTCTGCGGTAACGATGCGGCGTGAATATTATTAAATACTCGGAGCGCGATAAAATCATGAGTTTTTTACACGACGCGGGCGCATGTGCTGTACGGCTGATGGTAATTTTTCATAATTGTTCGTGATGGAGTAGTATCTGAACAATTCCCTCTATGCGGATTGCTCTTCGCGTGTCTACGGCTGTGGCCGGCGGCCTCTGGGGGCTAGCATGCCGCCAAATCTTGCGTAGGTGGACTCTCACAAGTCTGGTGGTCTTGTGGCGGGTGCAAACGCCCGACACGCGTCTCCGGGGTGTGCCCTCCCTCACGGACGGCGGCGCCGCCGGCACCTGGAGGGGGGAAATGGACGCGTCGGGTCTACACGGAGTGGATCTTGCTGTGGGTCTGGCCCGGATGTTGCTCCAACGTATTCCTATGGGCTTACCTAACACAACCGGGTGGATAGGTCCACTCCTCAAAGCCCGTCCGTGCAAAGTCAAAGGGCTAGATTCCGTGGTCAAACGCTATAGGGT
>NC_057799.1:1657813-1659676 GCF_018294505.1 Triticum aestivum | reverse complement strand
GGGTGTGCCCCCCCCCCCTCACGAACGGCGATGACACGGTAGTAGACGTTCTGCGGTCACGATGCGGCGTGAATATTATTAAATTCTCGGAGCGCGCTAAAATCATGAGTTTTTTACACGACGCGGGCACATGTGCTGTAGGACTGATGGTAATTTTTCTTAATTGTTCGTGATGGAGTAGTATCTGAACAATTCCATCTACGCGGATTGTTCTTCGTGAGTCTATGACTGTGGCCGGCGGCCTCCGGGGGCTAGCATGCCGCCAAATCTTGCGTAGGCGGCCTCTCACAAGTCTAGAAGTGTTGTGGCGGGTGCAAACGCCCGGCACGCGTCTCCGGGGTGTGCCCCCCCTCACGGACGGCGCCGCCGCCGGCACCTGGAGGGGGGAAATGGACGCGTCGGGTCTACACGGAGGGGATCTTGCTGTGGGTCTGGCCCGGATGTTGCTCCAAAGTGTTCCTATGGGCTCACCTAACACAACCGGGTGGATAGGTCCACTCCTCAAAGCCCGTCCGTGCAAAGTCAAAGGGCTAGATTCCGTGGTCAAACGCTACAGGGTTTGGCGGGACGGGGGGATTGGGGGGGTAGCAATGCCACCCGAGCGTCGCACCGGGCCCTCATACATGCGGGCTGGTGTGGTGGCATCTCCGAAGAGGCGGCACGCGTCTCCGGGGGGTGCCCCCCTCACGAACGGCGATGACACGGTAGTAGACGTTCTGCGGTAACGATGCGGCGTGAATATTATTAAATACTCGGAGCGCGATAAAATCATGAGTTTTTTACACGACGCGGGCACATGTGCTGTACGACTGATGGTAATTTTTCATAATTGTTCGTGATGGAGTAGTATCTGAACAATTCCCTCTATGCGGATTTCTCTTCGCGTGTCTACGGATGTGGCCGGCGGCCTCCGGGGCTAGCATGCCACCAAATCTTGCGTAGGCGGCCTCTCACATGTCTGGAAGTCTTGTGGCGGGTGCAAACGCCCGGCACGCGTCTCCGGGGTGTGCCCCCCTCACGGACGGCGCCGCCGCCGGCACCTGGAGGGGGGAAATGGACGCGTCGGGTCAACACGGAGTGGATCTTGCTGTGGGTCTGGCCCGGATGTTGCTCCAAAGTGTTCCTATGGGCTGACCTAACAAAACCGGATGGATAGGTCCACTACTCAAAACCTGTCCGTGCAAAGTCAACGGGCTAGATCCCGTGGTCAAACGCTACAGGGTTAGGCGGGACGGGGGCCCTGGGGGTAGCAATGCCACCCGAGCGTCGCACCGTGCCCCCATACATGCGGGGTGGTGTGGTGGCATGTCCGAAGAGGCGGCACGTGTCTCCGGGGTGTGCCCCCCCCCTCACGAACGGCGATGACACGGTAGTAGACGTTCTGCGGTCACGATGCGGCGTGAATATTATTAAATACTCGGAGCGCGCTAAAATCATGAGTTTTTTACACGACGCGGGCACATGTGCTGTAGGACTGATGGTAATTTTTCTTAATTGTTCGTGATGGAGTAGTATCTGAAAAATTCCCTCTACGCGGATTGCTCTTCGCGTGTCTACGACTGTGGCCGGCGGCCTCCGGGGGCTAGCATGCCGACAAATCTTGCGTAGGCGGCCTCTCACAAGTTTGGAAGTGTTGTGGCGGGTGCAAACGTCTGGCACGCGTCTCTGGGGTGTGCCCCCCTCACGGACGGCGCCGCCGTCGGCACCTGGAGGGGGGAAACGGACGCGTCGGGTCTACACGGAGGGGATCTTGCTGTGGGTCTGGCCCGGATGTTGCTCCAACGTAATTCTATGGGCTTACCTAACACAACCGGGTGGATAGGTCCACTCCTCAAAGCCCGTCCGTGCAAAGTCAAAGGGCTA
>NC_057799.1:1656229-1657530 GCF_018294505.1 Triticum aestivum | reverse complement strand
GAGCGTCGCACCGGGTCCTCATACATGCGGGGTGGTGTGGTGCCATGTCCGAAGAGGCGGCACGCGTCTCTGGGGGGTGCCCCCCCCCTCACGAACGGCGATGACACGGTAGTAGACGTTCTGCGGTAACGATGCGGTGTGAATATTATTAAATACTCGGAGCGCGATAAAATCATGAGTTTTTTACACGACGCGGGCACATGTGCTGTAGGACTGATGGTAATTTTTCTTAATTGTTCGTGATGGAGTAGTATCTGAACAATTCCCTCTACGCGGATTGCTCTTCGCGTGTCTACGACTGTGGCCGGCGGCCTCCGGGAGCTAGCATGCCGCCAAATCTTGCGTAGGCGGCCTCTCACATGTCTGGAAGTGTTGTGGTGGGTGCAAACGCCCGGCACGCGTCTCCGGGGTGTGCCCCCCCCCTCACGGACGGCGCCGCCGTCGGCACCTGGAGAGGGGAAACGGACGCGTCGGGTCTACACGGAGGGGATCTTGCTGTGGGTCTGGCCCGGATGTTGCTCCAAAGTGTTCCTATGGGCTTACCTAACACAACCGGGTGGATAGGTCCACTCCTCAAAGCCCGTCCGTGCAAAGTCAAAGGGCTAGATTCCGTGGTCAAACGCTACAGGGTTTGGCGGGACGGGGGGCTTGGGTGGGTAGCAATGCCACCCGAGCGTCGCACCGGGCCCGCATACATGCGGGGTGGTGTGGTGCCATGTCCGAAGAGGCGGCACGCGTCTCCGGGGGGTGCCCTCCCTCACGAACGGCGATGACACGGTAGTAGACGTTCTGCGGTAACGATGCGGCGTGAATATTATTAAATACTCGGAGCGCGATAAAATCATGAGTTTTTTACACGACGCGGGCACATGTGCTGTAGGACTGATGGTAATTTTTCATAATTGTTCGTGATGGAGTAGTATCTGAACAATTCCCTCTATGCGGATTGCTCTTCGCGTGTCTCCGGCTGTGGCCGGCGGCCTCCGGGGGCTAGCATGCCGCCAAATCTTGCGTAGGCGGCCTCTCACAAGTCTGGAAGTGTTGTGGCGGGTGCAAACGCCCGGCACGCGTCTCCGGGGTGTGCCCCCCTCACGGACGGCGCCGCCGCCGGCACCTGGAGGGGGGAAATGGACGCGTCGGGTCTACACGGAGTGGATCTTGCTGTGGGTCTGGCCCGGATGTTGCTCCAAAGTGTTCCTATGGGCTGACCTAACAAAACCGGATGGATAGGTCCACTGCTCAAAACCCGTCCGTGCAAAGTCAAAGGGTTAGATCCCGTGGTCAAACGCTACAGGGTTAGG
>NC_057799.1:1640509-1655959 GCF_018294505.1 Triticum aestivum | reverse complement strand
CCCTCATGAACGGCGATGACACGGTAGTAGACGTTCTGCGGTCACGATGCGGCGTGAATATTATTAAGTACTCGGAGCGCGCTAAAATCATGAGTTTTTTACACGACGCGGGCACATGTGCTGTAGGACTGATGGTAATTTTTCTTAATTGTTCGTGATGGAGTAGTATCTGAACAATTCCCTCTACGCGTGTTGCTCTTCGCGTGTCTACGACTGTGGCCGGCGGCCTTCGGGGGCTAGCATGCCGCCAAATCTTGCGTAGGCGGCCTCTCACAAGTCTGGAAGTGTTGTGGCGGGTGCAAACGCCCGGCACGCGTCTCTGGGGTGTGCCCCCCCTCACGGACGGCGCCGCCGCCGGCACCTGGAGGGGGGAAACGGACGCGTCGGGTCTACACGGAGGGGATCTTGCTGTGGGTCTGGCCCGAATGTTGCTCCAAAGTATTCCTATGGGCTGACCTACCACATCGGGTGGATAGGTCCACTGCTCAAAGCCCGTCCGTGCAAAGTCAAAGGGCTAGATCCCGTGGTCAAACGCTACAGGGTTAGGCGGGACGGGGGCCCTGGGGGGTAGCAATGCCACCCGAGCGTCGCTCCGGGCCCCCATACATGCGGGGTGGTGTGGTGACATGTTTGAAAAGGCGGCACGCGTCTCTGGGGTTTGGCCCCCTCCAAGTGACGGCGGCACTGCCTTGCGTGCAGGGGGCACACCGCGGAGCCCCAAGACGGGCGTCTACGCATGCCTGAACACTTTCACATATGCATCGGGACCCGTGCGATGTTTCGGTGACATAGCTACACCCTGAATCCCCCACCAACCAGAATTTCCTCCGTGTCGACAGTTTCCCCCCTCCATGATACGGTGATAGCGACGTTCGTAACGGGGGCAATCGATATACCATCGGGGTACGTTTTTTTAGATTAGGCATAATTATCTTATGGAAAAACAAAAATTAAAATAAAGTAAAAATAACAAAATAAAGTAAAAAAAAAAAAAAGTAAAATAAATGTATGCCGACGGCAAGGCCGTCGGCATATCTGTGCACACACGGAGATGCAGTCCCACGGATCGATGACGTGGCATGGCACACGGATCGATGACGTGCCAGAGCGGCCTATGCCGACGGCTATGCCGTAGGCATAGCTTTGCCATAGATAGTATAAAGCAAAATTAAAAATAAAACTAAATAAATAAATGCCGACGGCAAGGCCGTCGGCATAGCTGCGCACACGGATCGATGACGTGGCAGAGGGGCATGGGCCAGGTCTATGCCGACGGCTATGCTGTAGGCATACCTCTACCGTAGATATGCTGACGGCCGCCGTTACCTCCCGTCGGCGTAGTTTCAACGCCGTTAAACGGTCAGCGCTGACCAGGTAGGTGGGCCCGTGCTATGCCGACGGCCGCGCCTATGCCGACGGTCCCCGTAGGCATATCTCGAGCGGTCCCGATGGCCACGTCTATGCCGACGGCCCCGTCGGCATAGATGGATGTATGCCGACGACTTTTCTACGCCTACGGCCTGTCCTTGGCCGTCGGCATAGGTCCATCTATGCCGACGGGTGCTGTCGGCATAGATGAGGCCGTCGGCGCAAGCAGTTATTCTGGTAGTGGCAGTGGCATGTAGCATCATCTGCCCGGCGTTGCTGGCGTGACTGGGCCATCGAGATCGCCATGGCCTAGCTCGAGGGGCTTTTCTGCCCTGTATCGTAACTTTTGTTGTAATCGTAGGCAGCGCTGCTTCCCAACGAGGCGTAGTGCCCGGCCTGGCCATAGCTAGGGGGCTGGTTCCCATCGCAATTGTAGACCGGCGCTGGTCCTCCCTGATGAAGAGGTGGACCGGAGAAGCCCGACGCCTGAGCCGGAGGGCGCGAGGGAGTGGAGGTCACCCCCACGACCGGAGGGGGCTGAGGGTTCGTCCCGGCGGCACCCCGCACCAAAGGAGGCACGCCCGCCATGGGGCGCTGATGCGCTGCCGCGTAGGAACGGGCAACCCCGGCGACGGGAGGTGGTGCTGGAGACGTATGCTGCGTCGGCGAGGGGAGTGAGATATTCACGGCGACGATCGAAACTTGAGGGACAGCAGACGACGACGACGACGCTGCAGCCGAAGGCATGGAGTTGATCGATCGCGTAGGGTGGTATTCCAGAGAGCCCACATACGTCTTCTAAGAAAAGCCCAAGAAAACCCCAGGCCCGGTTCCCCGAGGGCGCAACTGGAGGAGTTTAGCTAAGCATTGCTTTAGTTTAAATGCTTCAGAATATTGGGAGGGGGATGTCCCTAACATTATTCTTCCCCAGACAGTAAAGGACATGGCTATTATTTGAGGAATAAAGTTTGATATGTTCAACTAAAACAACAACGGTGCTTTGCATTCTTGGAATGCATCACATGTATTTTGAGCATAGAAGTCTAGAATTGGGATTATGTATGCTAATTGTTGGATATTCTTCATCTACCGCTGTTTGTGGCAGTATTATTTCTTATGTTTTTCATGAAAAAAAAGAGAAGAAAGAAAAATATGTGAGTCCTGCCTCCCGCACACCTTTCGATACTGCTTGGAATCCAGTCCAACCTGCTTTACTCAAAGAAAGCAAAAGCAAAAGAAAAAGGAGGAAGAAGAAGCAGACAGCTCAATCTATATTCTTTAAGTAGCTCCAACCTGAAGCAAAGAACCAGTTTGCTACACATGTATGCTTTGGCCAAAACAAAAGCCAAAGACCAAACACAAGCTCTGCATAACATCAAATCTTCAGTATCCATTTCCCCCCCTTCAACTGACATAAGCAATAATAAATTGTGCCAGCCAGCCGGCCTACTTTCCGATTAAGGTACGTACTGTCAAGACTATTAATACGGGTCTTGTACTGTCAATACTATTAAACCTCATCATATATTATAGTTATGCATCGACTAACAATTACTCTATTCTGTTAACAATTACGCAGGTGCCAGCTGCAAATTGGTTCATCTGGAGGTGCCGATCGATCGATGGGTTAGATTTCTGGAGCTTCTTGTCTCTGCAAGGCCTTCACTCAAACAATTAGTCATCATGCCTCGAGAGGTATTAATTTGTCTGCGTAGACATGAATGCATTCATGCATGCACTTCTCACAATGTAGCCTAGCCTAGCTAGTTCTTCCGGTGAAACAAGGACGTCCAAGATCACACACACACACACACACGACCCTTCTCCAACAGCCATCAGCTTAACTCATTTCTCCGCCATTCATTCCCTTGCTGCAGTACCCCTAATTAACCACAGCAACACGGCCATTAATTCCTCTGCCCTCCCTCATTTCTCTGACAAATTACACAGACATACATGCTCAAGTCGTTGCAGTTTAATTAGTGTTCTACTGGTCTGCACCCCACGGACACATGCATAAACACTGAAATTTGTATGGCCGTGGCTTGCTGGGAGTGTGTATGCTGAGTGACGGCCATGTATATATGCAGTTTAATTAACTATTCTCGATTCTGGTAATAAAAAGAAAAAGAAAAAGAAAAAGTAGTAGATAAAAAATGCTAATTGCCATCAACTAATTATGCAGATGATTAATGCAGACAGCATCGAAAGAGCCGTGACAGATATAGTCCCTTATCTAGAGGATACAAGCAGTACTGCGCACAAGGCCATCTATTTTGATGGATGGGAAGGGCTGGGTGCTTCGGCGGTGCTTAGAGCCATAGCCAAAGACCCTCCGCCGTCTCTGCTGAACAAATTCGACAAGATCGTCCACGTCGATTGCTCGAGGTGGAAAAGCCGACGAGCACTCCAGAGGACAATCGCACAAGAACTCAAGCTTCCTCGTCTCATAATGGATGTCATTGATAGGCAAGATGAAGAAGATGATTTCAGAGGGATAGATGAAGGCTTGAGAGCCGAGATAGGATTTGTGGGAAGAGAGATCCTTCGGGTCCTGATGGGGCAGAAATGTTTAGTGGTCTTCCATAATGGGAGCGACAACACAATTGAGTTGAATGATTTGGGCATTCCCCAGCCGGATCAGTGGTTTGTATTCGGTACTCAAGTACTGTGGACCTTTCGAGGCAGGCTTCGGCTCAACCCAAGAACTACTGAGAAGGTGGATGATTCCCATCTTTTTCTTTATGATACGTGGAGTTCATACGGGTGGAATTATTTGCTGCAACAAGAGGCAAGAGAGATTGCTCGGTACACTGATAATCTTGGCGAAACAGTTGAAGAGTGCTGCTTGTATCTGTTGTCATTAAATTCTCAAGGAGGCAATATCATGGACTATGACTGGTCCACACATGCTTCTAACTACTGGGTCTGTGATGGGATTATACAAGGAGGCCATGGTGACGAAGCATGGGAGGCTGCAGCTGCTCTGCATCAACACATAAATATAGAGGATTATTCGTCTAATACAGTACCATATTTTGGGGATGAACTGGAGACTCCTTCAAAACGGTGGATATTGGCCAAGGACAGCTCTGTTGTGCATCCAGAGTCAACGTCCTTTTTCCTTGCTGCAGTTGCAAATCCTTCATTGAGACACTTACCTTATGACATGTTTCATCAAGCGGACAAACTTTGTGTGCTCAAGTTATGCCGCTGCACCTTCAGCTTTTCTGCACCTCCTTTCTGTTGTTGCCGCAGCTTAAGGTTCCTTGGATTAGATAGCTGCCAGGATCTACGACCAGAAGAAGATGAGAAGCAAGATATGGATTTTTTGAAGAGCCTATGGGTGATAGACATACACAATACAGACTGGAATCTGCCTTCATCACCAGAGATAATAAAGCAGATGGCTACAAACATTAGGGAAGTACATATAAAGAATGGAAGGTTTTGGCACATCATTTTTGCATTGGGACAACCACAAAATCTTCACAAGCTTCGTGTTATTGACCCTACATGCTGCTCTTTGGAGACAGGCTTGCCCAGCTTGTCAAGTTCAACTAGCCTCAAGACTCTGGTTCTAGATGGTTGTGTTGGTTTGGAGCATGTTGAAGGACTCCCTCCATCACTTGAATCATTCAGCTTAGATGCAAGACCAAGAAAAGATGATTACAAGGAAGCCAAAATAAGCCGCATCTCCTTGGCTGGTTGTGCAAGATTGTCTGAATTCACACTGAGGGGATCACTTCCAAACCTTGAGGAGTTGGACCTATCTGGCACGAAAGTCAAGACACTTGACCTCACAACTCAGGTGGTGCAGGTCCCATGCCTCCAACAAATTATTCTACTGGGATGTATGCAGCTGCATGCTATTCTATGGCCAAAAGAGGGTCTGCCAACACTGACGGTGCTGCATATTGATACCTCGGTTTGTCCTGTTCAAACAAAACTACATAAAGTGTATGTTACTATAATGGATATGAGGTTTTTTCAATCCTTGGTATTACATGTACAGAGAAATGTCCGATTCTGTTGGAAGAGCAATAGGTTCCATCTAAATCTTTGTGTCCCTTGTACCACCAATGTTAAGGGACAAAGCTATATGAAGAAGAAGATGGGCCCTGGTAATAGTGGGAAAATAATGGGTCCTGCTCAACCAAAGTCATTAAACCCCAATACTTGCAGCACCTACACTGATGTCTCGGTTGACAACATAATTATTGATCACGACTACAACAATGCAATGAAGTTTCAGCCGTCGGGCTGCCATGTGGAGATTGGTAAGGGAGTTAGCAACGCTAGCGTGGAGGGTGTGCAAGCAATCAAGGCTATCATCTTTGCAATGAACCAATCCGAGTCGCTGCATGTTCATGACAGTTCTTCCATCGCCACTGTCATCACCGAACACATGAAGTCTAGAGTTGGGAGGGATCTTGACTGGGAACATCTAAAACATTGTCATGTGGTGAGATGCCCCAAGATGCACACAGTCTTCATGACTAACTATGGTGTCTACCCCTTTACAGAAATAGAGACCTTTTGGGCCGCTGATCTACCGATGGCACACTGCATTTGGAGCAAAGGAACGACCTACTGGGGCACGGAAACTAGGTGCTTTGCGAAACTGCGGAGCATACACCTCTACTCTTGCCCAAGGCTCGCATTTGTGCTTCCGTTATTGTGGGGTATTCAAGGATTATATTTACAGAACTTAGAAAGTCTCCACATTGTGAATTGTGGTGATCTAAAGACGGTGTTCCCTGTTCATCCCGGCTTGAAAGAACGTGTACTTGAGTTCCCAAGCCTGAAGCACATCCATCTGTATGAGCTCCATAAGTTGCAGCATATATGTGAGGTGAAGATGCATGCTCCCAAGCTTGAGAGGGTATGGCTCAGGGGCTGTTGGAGTCTCAGGCGCCTCCCAGCCATTGGCGGAGCTAGCCGTCGCCCCGTCGTGGACTGCGAGCAGGACTGGTGGGAGAAGCTGGAGTGGGACGGGCTGGAGGCTGGGCACGACCCATGCCTCTTCGAGCAACGCCACTCATCGCATTACAAGAGGCCCTTGCCTAGAGTTTCTGTGCTTCGGTGAAGTGACCGTACTATACTATCCAGGTACGTGCGCTAGCTCTTCATTGTTTTGCATCTTGCTTCATGCATGCAGGTGTGATAATAGATGGATGGATGATAGTTGGTGATATGTTGTGTAGGTTTGAGTCATGGTGGCAATGACAGTGGCGGTGGACGCCTTGCTGCTTTCTGCTGCCATGATCGACGGTTCAAGCCAACAAATAAACTGGTGTGTTGCTTTGCTTCCCAATTAAGAGATGGTGGATGCATGTGTGTGTTCCTTTCCTTGCTGAAGAAAGAATAAATCATCTCCACTGTCTCCAGGGAGAGTGAGACGGCTTGTGTATCATTGTTTGTTGCTGTGGTTTGTTTTCTGTTTATGTGTGTGCAGTGTGCTGAGTGTGCCAAAGACCAGTGATCGATGCGTATGCTGGACTGAAAATGCATGCATGGCTTGCCTTTGTGTGATATAACAACTGCGTACGTATTTATTTGGTTCCATTACCTTGTCAGACGTGGCGTGGTTAATTAGTACTCCCTCTCTAAACTAATATAAGAGTGTTTAAATAACTAAAGTAGTGATCTAAACGCTCTTATATTATGATTTACTAGGTACTCCCTCTGAAAAGATTTATAAGACGTTGAGGGATTTTCAGACACAGCCGACAAAAGTGCAAATACACCATTATGCCCTTATTTTGAATTTCGAACCGGTCGTCTTCCTCGCGTCGTCCCCGTATCCACGCGCCCAGCCTTGCCGTCGCCGTCGCCTGGCTGTGTCCAGGAGCTCGTCCCCGTGTAGGCGCTCGTCCCCGTCGTCACCCGCTTATCCAGGAACTCATCGCCGTCGCCTGGCTGCACCCAGCCTTGTCGCCGCCGTGCCCTGGCCCTCCTCCTCGCGCGCCCAGGTCCTCCTCCTCGTGCCCAACCTTGCCGTCGCCGCGCCCAGGCCCTCCTCCTCGCGCGCCCAGGTCCTCCTCGCGCCCTGGCCCTCCTGCTCCCGCGCCCAGGTCCTCCTCCTAGCGTCCTGGCCCTCCTCCTCGCGCCTAGGTGCTCCTCGCCCAGGTACTCCTCGCATCGCCCAGAGCAAGGAGAAGCAATACATTAGCAAGGTAGGAGAAGCAACAGCAGATCACATCACCCATAGCAAGGAGAAGCAACACCTCCCAAGCAATTCAGCAAAACAGGAGAAGCGACACATCAGCAAGATACAAGATCAAAATCAATTACACTATAGTGGAGTACAAGATCCATGTGCTTGACAGTGGAGTACAAGATCAAGAGGAGTAGCTTCGAGAGCAACAATAGATCACAGTAGCAATAATTTCTCATCATAGCACAACACCAGATCAGGAAATCTTCAAATTACTCCAGATCAAGGAAGCAGGTGTGCTCCAGATCAAGATCAAGAGTACAGGAGTAGGACAACAAAAGAGATCCTCAAATTACTACACATCAAGAGATCGACAGCTCAGGATTGGGACAACAAGCATTAAGAGCATCATTAACACAACAACTGATCAAGAGGAGCAGTTGATCAAGAGGACCGGCAACAACAACAGCATTATCAACAGTATCAATAGCAGGCGGCATTATTAGCAGCATTATCAGCAAGAGCAGCACCAGCACAACAACAGTAGCAAGTGGAGCAACAACACAGTATCAGTAGCAAGAGGAGATGCAGTATCACATCAACAGTACCTGAACATAGCAGCAGCAGCAGCACAAAATGCTCCCAGACCCGAACTGCTCACCACCTGCAGGAGATCTGATGTGAATATGGTCCAAGAAGAAGAAGTAGAAGATGTCCAAGAAGAAACATTAAATGTCCAAGAAGAAGCAACAGGTACTCCATACACATACTCCTTGTATAGAAGTACATCTGCTTTTAGTTGTGCACCGGATGTTGGCATATGCATAGGCATCCTACTCCTAGTGCTTTAATAGCAATTCCTTTGCTTGTTGTTAACAAGATTTGGTGTTTTGGAGTAGGCACTAGCCGATGCTATACAAATATCAGGTTTAACATACTCCAAAGTGTTCATGAAAACTGAATATATGTTCATCTAAACATACTATACACATACTCCAAAATGTTCATGAAAACTGAATATATGTTCATAGAACTTAACATATGTTTAACAACAAGTTTAACTTGCTCAAATTCATTTAACTTGCTGAAATTTGCATATGCCTACTCCTAGTGCTTTAAATAAGAGTAATTTTCAGTTTTCTTATTCTACCATAATTTCCCTAATTTTCCTATTTTTCTTTTGTTGCTGTAGGTGTTCAGAAAATACGAAGGCAAAGAAAGTCACTAACAGATGAGCAGAGATATGCTGCTTACATGGCAATGCTTACGCTGAATATGAGTAGGGGTGGCAAGTTCAAAAGAACTGACAAGAAGGATGTTGCTCGAATTTTTCAAGCTGATATTAAAGTTATTTAGAGAATCTGGAGGACAGCAGAGCAACAAAAAGAGCTTGGTAAGGAGGTGGATGTGTCCAACCAAAAGAAAAGAAGATGTGGAAGGAAAGGAAAGGATAATGTTCTATCTCAAATCCCCACAGTTCCATTGAATAGAAGGTCGACTCTCAGGTCACTTGCTCGCGCATTGGGTGTCAGTCATACTACACTCTACCAGAAACTCAAGCTTCACAAGATTAGGAGGCACTCCAATCGTTTGAAGCCAAGCTTGAAAGAAAAGAATAAAAGAGAAAGGATCAAGTTTTGTATGTCGATGCTTGATGAGACAACTTTAGCGGCTACAAGACCTAAATTCATAAGTATGCACAACATTGTGCATATTGACGAAAAGTGGTTCTATATGACAAAAATGAACAGAAACTACTACCTCCTCCCTCATGAAGATGACCCGGTCGGAACCATTCGGAACAAGAACTGTATTGGCAAAGTAATGTTCCTGACCGCTGTTGCTCGACCCAGATATGATGCTGAAGGCAATGTAATATTCTCAGGGAAAATTGGTGTCTGGCCTTTCGTCCAAGAGATTCCAGCTGCTAGAAGAAGTGAAAATAGAGCAAGAGGGACCATGGAAATCAAGAACGTCACTGTGAACCGAGACGTAATGCGGCAGTATATGATAGAGAAAGTGGTTCCGGGAATAAAAGAAGTGTGGCCCATAGATGATATTGGCCCAATATTGATCCAACAGGACAACACGAAGATACATATTCTTCCCGGTGATGCAGAGTTTGCAAAAGCTGTGGCTACAACTGGTCTGGACATTAGAATAATACAACAACCTCCAAATTCTCTAGATCTGAATGCACTTGATCTTGGATATTTCAGATCCCTTGAGTCTTTGACCGACTGCAGAGCCCCTACGACTATCAAAGAACTGATTCAAGGTGTGCAGGAAGAGTTCGATGAGTATGATGTCGACAAACTGAACCGAATATTTCTAACACTTCAGACCATCATGGTTGAAGTGATGAACTATGGAGGAGGAAACTCATATAAAATTCCACATTTGTGGAAGCAGAGATTGGAAAGGCAAGGAATGCTACCGCCTATGATACATTTCCCTCGTGAAGTTTATGATAATGCCATGGAGATTCTAGGACAAGATGTCAGAGTGAGCATGCAGTGGAGTATGTTGAGACCTGTAGTGCTATGATGAGACTTGTTTGTGGAAATGCATCCATGGAGTCTTTTTTTTTTGAAATGGATTATATTGTTTTAAAGTTGTTTGTGGAAATGGGTTATACTCCATATGTGTTGTAAGAAAGTATGAAATGGATTATATTGTGTTGCTTGAAATGGAGTACTCCATATGTGTTGTTTGAAATGGAGTGTGAAAGTTTCTGAAATTATATGCAAGTTTCTGAATTTTATAATTTCTGAAAGTTTCTGAATTTTTATGCAAGTTTCTGAAATTATATGCATGTTTCTCAAATTTATATGAATTTTATAATTTTTGAAAGTTTCTGAATAATTTCTGGAATATGCAAGTTTTGTTGTTCTTTGGAGTAGTGTTTGGAGAGGTAAGGAAAGGAGACGAGAGGCAAGGAAAGTTTGTGTGCGTGCGTGCGTGCATGTGTGTGTGTGTGTGTGTGTGTGTTGTGTTTTAGCTATAGTACATTAAAGGAGAGTTTGTTTGTTTGAGAAGAAGAGAAAAGGCAACGAGAGGAAAAGCAAGGAGAGGAAAGGAAAGGAGATGAGAGGCAAGGAAAGGAGAGGAGACTCTTCATCCAAACTTGTCAAGTTACTCTAGCAGTACTACTCCACCAGATCAAGCACTACTCCATCTTCCTACAAGTAGTACAAGTACTCCAAGCAAAATCACTCCTAACATTAACATTAACAAAAATCACTCCTAAAGTTTCAGCTAAGCACATCTACTACCATTAGATATGCACTAATTTTATTTCTAGAATGACACATGGTCAACGGGGAAAACACATGCTATTCACTTGCAGAAAAAACAGTGAATGTACTCCTACAGTACTGAATTTACTGAAGTTTCTGAATTTACTGTAAATTTACTGAAGTTTCTGAATTTACAAGGCGGGGTGCGTGGATCACGCGCTTCGGCATACTATACTGAGCCGAATCACCTTCCAGCATTTGGGGTAGTTTACATGCGGCTGAAATATGGACACAAGGCACATGTTCTTCAAGGTCTGCTCGCAATCGGATTTTAGGACCGGCATCATAGAACGAACTTTTTTAGGACAATTATATAAAAACACGTTATTTATTTGAAAAAATGGTATGTTATTTATTTGAAACAAAATGGCCTGTTAACTTGCTCAATACAAGCATCTTGCACTCCTAAATGAAATCCTACTTTGAGCAAGCACTCTAACTACTCTTACAAGGAGTACTTTCAGACTTCCAGTAGAGTACTCTAACTGCTCCTAACAAAAATCCTACTCTGGGCAAGCACTCTAACTACTGCATGTACTCTACTCCTACTCATATTAATCTAGCAGCACCAAAAGATATAGCAGCACAAGCAAAAGAATGGTTAAATTGTTGTCCTTTCTTATGCAGAAATTGAATGGTTAAGTGGTTGTCCTTTCTTCTGCACTAAGTTTGGGACGCTGAGCATCTTCTCTAGGATTGATCCTGCGAATTGATTGTTCTCCACGTTTATGTGAACATTGACATAATCAAGATTCAGGACTAGGCATGCGAGAAATTCAGTCAGATCTTTGTGTCATCATCATCAGTGAGGAGCAAGTTTGCAATACTCAACAAGCATGCGGCAAGCAATCAGATCTACAGAGAGGAGTGCTCACCGACGGCGCCGACGTCCTCCTGCTCCTCCTCCACTCGTCAGCAACAGATGGAAGGTCGCCTTCACCATATCATCGCTGCCTCCGCTCTTCCTCATATAAAACAGCCGTTCGCTCGTACTCCTACCGCCCCTCCCCCTGGGTGTCGCCCTCCTCCTTTTTCTCTGCTCCATTGGCGGCAATGTGTGACCTGGATGCAGATGCGGATGTAGTCAATCCTGTTAGACTAAGTATATAGTAGATATACGTGTTGTAACATAACCTGTATTTGTACAGTTCCCTCTTATAAATATATGACAGCCATGCCCATCAAAGGCATCGAGCATTGTTCCAAACCCTAGTTTGTCTAACATGGTATCAGACGATGCGTTCGATCCGCGCCGTGCTTCCGCCTCCTCTGCCGCCGCCGCGTCGGCCTCCGCCGCCGTGCTGCCTCCGTCAACCATCGCGATGGATTCGCCGTTCCTGGCGTCCGCACCCCTCGCCTGGGCTCATCCGGGTGCCTCGGGGTCGCACCCGCCAGCGATCCCATCCGGCCCCGATGCATCAGGCGCTCCTGCATGGCCGCCTCGCGATGCGTCTGGCGTCTCTGCATGGCCGCCTCGCGATTCATCTGGCGTCGCTGCATCGCCGCCTCGCGATGCATCTGGCGCTTCTGCGCGACTGCTCTACGCCGGGAATCAGCCCCCTGCTGCGTCGCCCTACGATGGTACTCAAGCGCATGCTGCGGCGCCGGCCTCCGGCCCCCTGGTGCTCCCGTTCAGGTCCCCTACGGCGGGCCGTATCCAGCGTCGTACGTCGCGCCGTCGCCGTCGCCGTACGTCGCATCGATGCCGTATGCTTCGTCCTCCGTGGTGCCCTACAAGGCGCCGTACGGCGTGCCCTACGCGGCCTCTGTGCCGTATGTCGCGTCGCTGCAGCCCTACGGTGTACCTCTTACGGCGTCCTACGGTCATCACCAACACTACCGTGCACCTCCGTCGGCCGATGCACTCCTCTGACGCACGACTCGCAGCTCTCCGCACTGGTGGCTGAACCAGGACCGTTCCACTTCATTCATCTGGTGACGGTGAAGCTCTATGCTGATAACTACCTCCTGTGGCGCGCTCAGGTGTTGCCACTGATGCGTAGTCACTACCTTGAGGGGTATGTCGACGGTACGCTGCCGTGTCCCCCGGCCATGGTTCCGGTGCCCTCGGCCGCTGGTGGCTCCGTCATGGTGACCAACCCTGCTCATCGTCGGTGGATCGCTCAAGATCAGGCTATTCTGGGTGCCATTCAGTCCTCGCTCACTCCTTCTGTGGCCGGCATGGTGGTCTTTGCCGCGACGTCGAGGGATGCATGGGCCACCCTCGATTCCAACTTCTCCTCGCAGTCGCTGGCACGTTCTTCTGCCATTCGTAACCAGCTGGGTGAGGTCAAGAAAAATGATCTCTCCGTCACGGCCTTCTTCAACAAGGTCAAAAGTCTCTATTGGGAAGCCTCTTCGTGATGAAGAGTTTACTTCGTTCATTCTCAATGGGCTTGATGAGGACTATGATTCTCTTGTTGAAAACATCAACGGACGTGACACCCCGATGCCGCCTCGCGATCTCTACGCACGCCTCCTCAACACCGAACAACGGCTTGCTGCCTGTCGCTCCGTCGACGTCTACACGGAGGGTCCCTCTGCGAATGCTCCTCTCCGCGGGGGTGCCCGTGGTGCCAAGCAGAAGGCGCCGCAGTCCACGGGCAACCAGCCCCGTCCGCCCGCTCCACCTCCTCCGACGGCTGGCCGCAAGCGGCTACACTGTGAGGCATGTGGTGGTGGGGTTGAGTGTCAGCTTTGTGGCATTGAGGGGCACTTGGCGTCTCGCTGTCATCGTCACTTTAAACGTGATTTCCTTGGCATTGGGAACAATGGGAAGGGTAAAGAGAAGCAAGCTGCTCTCGCCACACAGGAGCCTGGGTTCACTCCTTCGTACTCGGTGGACCCTGCATGGTACATGGACACAGGCGCCACGGACCATTTGACGAGCCAGCTTGACAAGCTGGCCACTCGCCAGGCCTACACCGGTCATGATCAGGTCCGCACTGCCAATGGATCAGGTATGCCCATCTCACATGTTGGTCAGGCATCTCTTCTTTCACGTGCCACTAAAACCTTGCGTCTTCTTGATGTCCTTCGTGTTCCTTCAATCACACGTAGTTTACTCTCGGTTCCTAAATTAACTCGTGACAACAATGTGTTTGTTGAGTTTCACCCTTTCCATTTTTTGTTAAGGACCGGGAAACGAGGGACGTTCTACTTAGTGGTCGAGCTCGCGACGGATTATATGCGCTTGATCTTGGAGTAAGACGGAGCGGAGGTCATTGAGGTGCTTGCAGCGGCGGCGCTCCGCCATGCCCTCCACATGCTTATTCCTCGACGCCGCCGTCGGCGCGGGGGGCGAACGCGCTCCTCCCGCTCATCCTGACCTCACTAAAAAAACAATTTTGGCTAGACAACGCGGGCGAGGAGAGGGAGAGGCAGCGACAAGAGGAGAAGGGAGGCTGCGAAGCGGCCGAGAGGGAGGTGTCGACGCGGGTGAGAGGGAGGTGTCGACGCGGGCGAGAGGGAGGCGCGTCGCCACCGCGCCGGATTCGGGCAGGGAGACGTCGACGTGGGCGAGTGAGTGCGAGAGGGGAGTGGGTGAGTGCGGGTAAGTGAGTACATCTACACTTTCTAAAACGTCTTATAAATCTTTCCAGAGGGAGTACATCTACTAACTGGGGATAGCATTTTGTTCCAGTAGCTTTAATATTCTGTACAAACCTGCTTTGCTATACATACATACATATATACCGGGTACGTGTTGCAGATAAGCAGCACGGCATTGCTAGCTCGCCTGCCTTGAGGTGGGGTGGGGTGGGGCCTCCAGAGGAAAACTTTGACAACTCCCGCGCGCAAGGATATGCATCGACCTGCTATGCCTAAATGCCTGACAGCTAGCATGCATCCACCTGCTAGTACTACTGCTATTTTATTTTTATTTTTTTAGAAAAGGAGGATGACCCCCGGCCTCTGGCATCTGGGAGATGCATACGGTTAGTTTATTGATTATTCTCGAGGACCTTAGAAAGTAGTACAACAATATGTCTGAATCCGCTATCTTGGCAACATCTGCCGCTACTCCAATTCATATGATGAAGGGGTGCAAGCTGGGCCAAATATCCAGACCTCTCACTTAAGCCTAACATCTAAAGCCAGAGGCCCCGACCGAGCCACATACCGGGTACTACTACTGCTATTGTGGGGCACCAACTTGATTAGGCCTTGTAGATTGAAAAATGCTTAGGGAGGTGATTATAAAAATAAACCGGGTTTTTGTGAAGCATATGCATGGGTTGTTTAAATTTGTAGCACATGCAACAGGCCAGTTGAGTTGATGATTATTTCAATCAGTTGTTAAAAAGGGGATTGATTGATTACACAAATCAAATCCTGTCAGATTGTTGGTCATAACTTGGCAGTTTGAGTTCAGTCACCAGTATGCAACTGAGGGGATTTTGTCCGTTTGCGATGGCAATGGGTGTGAAAACAAACATGTGTGTCCGGCTTTCATTGGAGGCGCCCAACGCGGCAGACGACCCCAAATTGTCCATCTGCACTACGCTCGCCACGCCCCCGGCCACGCGCCCTAGAGCTTGCGCCACCTCGCCGCCGCTAGCCGCAGCAGCAGCAGCCAGCCTTGCCCGCTTGCCTCCCGGGCCATCCCCGCCCTGGCCGTGC
>NC_057799.1:1629697-1640107 GCF_018294505.1 Triticum aestivum | reverse complement strand
GTCAGACGAAGCCCCGCGCGCTCGCCCGCAGTCGCACCTGCGCCGAGTTGGCGCGTCCGCTGTGCCCGTCCGCACCGCAAGCTCGCCGCCCGCAACGCCGCGCTCCTCCTCTCGTGCGAGCTCGGCGCCGCGATGTCGTGCCGTCAGCCAAGCGCGCGCCCGCTGCGTCCTGCCAGCCGCCTTCTCGCAGCCCGTCTTCTCGCCGGCCTCGGCGGGAGTGCCACCGCGCCGCGTGCTCCTCGGCTCCCGCGGCTGCCTCGTGGTGGTGTGTGTGCGTGTGGGTGTGTGGGCCACTTTTATGCCAGTGACAAGCAGGTCAGGGTTACATGCAAAAGGATACGCCCGGACGAGGACGACGCAGATCAACTTTGCTCTCAGGATGGGGCGAAGCGGACCAAAAACGGACGTTTTTTAGGATGGGGTCGCACGTTGGGCCGTCTGGTATGACCGTTTTGCCTCAAACGAACGCACCCGGACAGAATGGGGTCGCGCACCGGAGTTGGCCTGATATGCACCTTGTTTCTCTCTGTTCGGCATCACCTTCTACTATCTGTTTATCGTCACTTGGATAAATTGTGCAGACGGTGGCAAAGGTATTCGGATTCCAGAAAGATGTTTGGGGCACCATGTACTTGCGGAAAAAACAACTCTAGGGATGGTTCTAGGACAAAACTACAATTCTAGAGGTTTTTTTTAACTGATACCCTCTAGGCCCAAGCTGTAAAAATAACTCATAATTAATTTGATTGGAAATCTGATAAAGACTCTCCCATGTGACAGTGGCACTACAATTCTGTGTTAAGTGCGGCACCAAGCAAACTCACTTGCATAATAAAAAAGCAAAAAGGATGTCCGCAGCGAGTATCATAATGCCTTGCAGAAGGATGGCCCAGTTACCTCTGCTTTACTTTACTGAAAGTAAAAGGAAAAGCAGCTAGCTAGATGGGTTAGATTAACATCTGGAGCTTCCTATCTTTACCGGACCTTCATTGAAGTATTAGAGCATCTCCAGCCGCGCCCCCAACAGGCCCCCAGGCGGATTTTTAGCGCCGGTGGCCGAAAATCGGTCCAGTCGCGACCGCAGGATCTCGTTTAGCGCCGGTTTGGGGGAAATGCAGAGCCGGCGATCCCGCCCCGAACCCAAGCGGCCGGGTGTCGCCTGGGCGCGCCGGCACAAGCAAAAAGCGGCGTGGGGCCGCTCCGTCGGCGACTGAAGCCCTTTCCCGCCGTTTTCTCCCGCTTTCCCCCTAGGCTCCCCTCTCTTCTCCATTCCTCCCGCCAAACGATCGGCTCCTCCTGCCAAACGCTTGGCTCCTCCCGCCAAACGCCCGCCATGCCGCCGAAGAAGTACGTGATGCCGCGCGCCGCGACGGATCCCACAGCTGCCGTCGCCGCCTAGCCAAAGCAAAGGAAGCTGAGGGCGCCGCTTACCAAGCCCCGCGGCATGAGCAACGCCGAGTGGAAGGCGGATGTGGAGCGCCGGGAGGCCGTCACCACCGACAGGCGCAACAGGGCCAAGAAGGCCAGGGAAAAAGCGGCGCACGCTGCGGCTGCGGCGGCAGCGGAACAAGCGGAGGCGGCGCGCGCGGCAATGATGAATCCACCCGGTGGGCACCCGTTCGCGGCCTGGAGCCAGCAAAGCGTCGGCTCTCCGGCAGGGTTCTCGTCGTCGCCGCACCCATGGAGCACGTCGTCGCCGGGCTATGCCGATGGGGACGCCCATGGTGGCTTTAACCCCAACATCACCTTCCCCCATGGGCGCCCTGGCCAACGCACGCCCTCGCCCGCGTTCGCCGGTGTGCAGTACCCTCCATACACGTACTCGCCGCCGGACTACGCAGCCTCACCGACGCCACCTCTTCGCCGCGTCCTCTACTTGCAAGCCGCATCCTTGACGCATCTCGGCGACGCCGACTCGACGAAGGCCGACATGGAGGACATCATCGCAGCCGGCTCGGCTGCCGCCACCGCTTCCACCGGGTTCACCACCCAGGACGACTCGATTGACCTCGGCGACATGGACGACGAGCTCGACTACGGCGAGGAAGAGCTGGAGGAGGAGGAAGAGGAGGAGGAACAACCGGCGCCGACGAGGAAAGGCAAGAAGAAGAGGAAGAAGAAGGCGGCCAAGCCCGGCGAGCCACGCATCAAGTGGGCGTCCAAGGAAGAGGAGTGCCTCGCCGAAGCGTGGAAGGTCGTCTGCCTCGACCCGGTCACCGGCACAAACCAGAGCATCGAGACGTATTGGGACCGCATCAAGGCCGAGTTCGACGAGCGGAAGCTCGTCGACCCCTACTTCAAAAGCGTGCACATGAAGCGTGGGGCAAAGGCGATGGCGAACCATTGGGGGCTCATCCAAACGGCGTGCAACAAATGGCATGGGATCGTCGAGGAGGTTGCGACTCGCCTGGAGAGCGGCACCAGCGTCGAGGATCAGGTATCACATACTGTTGCCTTCCGCCGTGCGCGCCCACTTTCGCCTCGTGCGCGCCGCGCGTGCGCCGAGCACACCTACTGATGTTCTTTCGTTCGGCGCAGCTGCTACGCATGTTCGCCATGTTCCGCGGTGACAATAGCGACGCAGAGTTCAAGTACCTCCACGTCTTCAGGCGGATCGACAGGTGCGAGAAATGGGCGGCCGTCCGGCGCACCCTCGCCAAAGCCAAAGAGACGTACAAGCTGGACGCACCGACCTGGGTAAACATTGTGTCCCCTGTCTCCTGTTACCATCGACCTTAGACGCACAATTCGGGACCCCCTACCTGAGATCCGCCGGTTTTGACACCAACATTGGTGTTTTCATTGAGAGTTCCACTGTGCCGTCCCCAAAAGGTTTGATGGCCTCTTTAATCGTCAACAACGAGTCCGTTCCAGGAGAGACCTTCCTCCCGGACAGATCTTCGTATTCGGCGGCTTCGCCCTGCAGGCCAATTCGCTTGGCCATCTGGAGCAGATCAACGGCTACACCCCTGGCCACCGGGTCAGATTCGGAAGCTTGAACTACGTCGCGGACATCCGTGGAGACTTGATCTTCACCGGATTCGAGACCGCGGCGGCCGATCCTCGTCACCCCGATGAACATGACTTAAATCTGTCATCGGACTACATCCAGGAGATGGCTCCTCTAACTGCTCTGGCCTTAGATCCAGAGCAGATCGTGCCATCGGTAGCCACACATTCTGCAGTGTTGGAGCCGCACGCAGACTCAACCTCATGCAATATCTGTGTCAACGGGACTCCGGAATCGATTCCGGCTGTAAGTTCCGAACCATGTACGCCTGCGGACGCCGAGCTTGATCGGCTATCGCTCTTCGAGTTTAGCGCCGCAGACATCTTCCAGCACTCACCCTTGGGCGATGTGCTAAACTCATTAAAGAACCTGTCCTTGACGGGGGACTCACAGCCGAACTATGTCCAATTCGAACTAGGGGCTGATGATGGGGAAGTTTGCTTCCCACCCGCCACCCACTTCATAGCCACTGTCGAGGATCTCACCGACACGCTTGATTACGGCTCCGAAGACATCGACGGTATGGACGACGATGCCGATGAGGCGCAAGGCCAAAACCTGCCATTTACTGGACGTTGGACATCCACTTCTTCGTACGATGTTTACATGGTGGATACACCCAAAGCAACTAACGACGACGATAAAGAAAATCCAGTTGAGAATAAACCTCCTGAGACACACCCCGAGCGCCGGCGTCCTCGACGCTGCTCTAAGTCACGTTGTTCAAAAGACAGCAATACTGGCACCGGAGAAATAATAATCTGGACGACGCCGAAAACAATGAGGACCTTGTCGAGGTAACATCCGATCAGGAAGAACAAGAAAACGGGCAAGTCAGTCCCGACGAACAGGCCATGCCCAACGACTCGGAGGACGGTAGTTATCAACAACTCTCCGTGGACGAGGAGAGCCTCGGCAACGAGGATTTCATCGTGCCTGAGGAACCCCTCGAGCAGGAGCACTTCAAGCGCCAGCTAATAGCCACAGCAAGGAGCCTGAAGAAGAAGCAGCAGCAGCTTCAAGCTGACCAAGATTTGCTCATTGATAGATGGACCGATGTCCTCGCAACCGAAGAATACGGCCTCAAACGCCCAGCCAAGAGCTACCCGAAACATAGACTGCTACCTCAGTTCGATGAGGAGGCGCCGAAGCCCATACCTCCCTCGCGCAATGCGGCCGACCGACCACCACGCGGTCGGGATAGTGCGGCGGACCGACGACCACGCGGTCGGGATAAAGCGGCAACTCAGGCCGAACAGCAGCCAACCCTACCGCCATGTAAAAACAGAGACAAAACAGCTCGGGGTTATACATACGACCTTCGGCAGGACCTGGACAGCAGAGCAGGATACACCAGATCGATCTACGGATCGCGAGGACGTTCCTCGACGCGCGACGACGGCTACTTATTCGGACGTGACAAACCTAGTCACGCCCGGGCTGATAACCGCAGACGGACTCCATCGGAGCTACGTCGCGACACAGCCTGATACAGAGGCGCCACACACCCTCTTTGCTTCACTAATGAAGTAATGGATCATGAATTCCCCGAAGGGTTGAAACCCGTCAATATTGAATCATACGACGGAACAACCGATCCCGCGGTATGGATCGAGGATTTTATTCTCCACATCCACATGGCCCGCGGAGATGACCTCCATGCTATCAAATACCTCCCACTAAAGCTCAAAGGGCCAGCTCGTCACTGTTTAAACAACCTGCCTGAAAACTCTATCGGCAGCTGGGAGGACTTGGAAGAAGCCTTCCTTGACAACTTCCAAGGTACATATGTCCGGCCACAAGATGCCGATGACTTAAGTCACATAGTTCAACAGCCTGGAGAGTCAGCCAGGAAATTCTGGACTAGGTTCCTAACTAAAAAGAACCAGATCGTTGACTGTCCGGATGCCGAAGCCCTAGCGGCCTTTAAACATAGCATTCGCGACGAATGGCTCGCCAGCCACCTCGGCCAAGAAAAGCCGAAATCTATGGCAGCCCTCACGGCACTCATGACCCGCTTTTGCGCGAGTGAGGATAGTTGGCTGGCTCATAGCAAAAACACAGCCAGTGAGGCGGGCCCCTCCGAGGTCAAAAATAGCAACGGCAAGCTCCGACACAACAGAAACAAGCGCCGAAGCAATGGTGATAATACTGATGATACTACAGTTAACGCCGGATTCAGCGGCTCCAAGTCCGGTCAGCGGAAGAAGCCGTATAAAAGGAACTGTCAGGGACCATCCAGCTTGGACCACATACTCGATCATCCGTGCCAGATACATGGCACCCCAGACAAACCAGCCAATGATACCAACAGGGATTGTTGGGTTTTTAAATAGGCCGGCAAATTAAACACTGAGAACAAGGAAAAGGGATCGCAAAGCGAGGATGACGACGAGGAGCCCCGGCAACCGAACACAGGGGGACAGAAGAAGTTTCCCCCTCAAGTCTAAACAGTGAACATGATATATGCGACACACATCCCCAAAAGGGAGCGCAAGCGCGCACTCAGGGACGTCTACGCGATAGAGCCAGTCGCCCCAAAATTCAATCCATGGTCGTCCTTCCCGATCACCTTTGATGGTCGGGATCGTCCGACTAGTATCTATCATGGTGGTTCAGCTGCACTGGTCCTCGACCCAATCATTGATGGATTTCACCTGACACGAGTCCTCATGGACGGTGGTAGCAGCCTTAATCTGCTCTATCAAGACACAGTGCGCAAAATGGGCATTAATCCATCACGGATCAAGCAAACAAAGACTACATTCAAAGGAGTCATACCAGGTGTAGAGGCCCGTTGTATGGGCTCAATCACACTAGAGGTTGTCTTCGGATCCCCTGATAATTTCCGAAGCGAAGAGTTAATCTTCGACATCGTCCCATTCCGCAGCGGTTATCATGCACTGCTCGGACGGACCGCATTTGCTCGGTTCAAGGCGGTGCTGCACTATGCTTATGAGAGAGAGGCCACCGCACTCCCTTTCCCCTGGCGGACGGGATGCGGCCGGATCAGTGACCAACGGTGAGAGAGAGAGAGAGGCCACCGCAGCCTTGTGTGAGATACTCTGAAGAGCGACAAACCAGGCAGGCAACCTCCATTGTATATAGTTAGCGGACTACCTTTTTCTCCATAAAAATCGTTTTATATTCTGTGTACGTGCCATTGAGCGCTATATCTTTATTTAAAAATAACGCGGCAACGCGTCAAGTCGAACTTTGTTTCGTACACGCGTGGTACACGACCTCCCTAGGTAAACAACCGCTACATGCATTCAAATTAGCACGTGGGCTGCCATTTCGTAAAGAAATGAGCTCCACCGTGTACCCGCGCGGGTGTAGCTGGGCACGAAGCGTGAGTACGTGCACGGTGCACCTATTCTCTTCTTGTATACGTACACCACCTACGTGGGGTTGTGTGAGAGAGATACAAACCTAGAGAGATATAGTGTGTGGGTTTTTGAGAGTTTTTTTGGGGGGGGGGGGTCAATCAAAAAATGTAACATATGCAATGTGTGTGAAATAGAGTCCTGGATATAACATATATATAGAGGGGGTGATCCACGAGAAGAGATTGGAGGTATCATCGGCTTGAGGTGTCCATAGAATCGAAGTTAGGGATGATGTGTGTGTGTGTGCGCGCGTGATCGACAAAGAGTGCCATCGAATTTGTGTGTGCCCACGTCAAAGATATAGAGTGGCTGGCCTACTGGAACGTGAGATGAGACATGTGCAGTTTGTCTTTGTGGCATGGATACCTACCTATAGCGCTCGACTATCGGTGTGTGGTGGGGGAAGAGGGAGGCACAATTAACTATAGAGGTAACAATGGCTGGTATATGTGTGGAGGAGGAGAGAGGCCTACCTCATGTATTAAGGAGATCGATCTGCCTCATGTATTACGGGAGATCGATCGGCATCCATGCATATGTGCAGGAGAGGAATAAGGTTGGGAGAGAGACAGAGCTTGAGTGTTGGAGGGGGTGGTAGTGGAGTTGCTTCTAACAAATGTTGGGATAGGCTTGCTAGACAAACGGAGGGCACGCCCGCAATATCAATAAGAGAGGAGATGGCTGCTTGTTGTCTGTACACGTGCGTGTGAGAGACGGGTCAGGAGGCATGCATGAATGATGAGGGGGGACGATGTGGCTGTGGTAAGCAGACGTAACTACATAGGAAGATCAATCGCCCTTTGTTAGAGAAAGGAGAGACATAACTTGTGAGGTACGTCGATCGATGGGGGGGTAGTTATAGTCGATCTAGGTATATGTTGGGAGATCGAACGGTATACATGCATGTGTGTGTTAGAAGCAAATGAGGCACGAGGAGAAGGATAGAGAGAGAGGTATGCATGTAGGAGGTGGTACGAGAGGCATACTATATCGAGGGGGGAGGAGTGTGCGAGTACGAGAACGATGAAAAGAGTGGTGGGAGTGAGGCATGGACGGTGACAAGAGAAGAGGGGAAGCTTGTGTTTGTGCTAGGCACACCTGGCTAGAGAGGCATATCGATCGATGTGTGCCATAAAGAAGGAGCTGGGGGGCCTACACACACCATGGGTAAACGACCTAAAGTGAAAAGACGAATTTGCGCGATGGAGCTAGAGAATGCTGAGGGAGGGTGAGAGGGATGCGGGCGTGTGCATGCACAAGAGAAAGTTAGCGCTAGCTAAAAAGATAATAGGGTTGTGTGGGTGTAAAAGACGAATAGAGATCATATATACTTCATTATAAAAAGCGAATTCGGATATTTGAAGAATTTATCATAGTGTTTCAAACCGACGCATGTGTGAATATATATAACGGTGATACACATGGTGTGGTTATGAACATGTTATACTACATTTAATATATTCTATCTCTACTCTTATAAAAAAACGGAGTTGTTGATGATGGTGTGCCTACCATCCTGCATTATAGGCCGTCCGATTTATATCTGGCGGATAGCAAGGAAACTATGATGGTTGAAGTTGGCAACAATCATGATTGTAGATTCTTATTGAAATAGAGAAATGAATTCAAATTTAGTTCGAATTGCAGCGGTAGTATAGACATTTGGAATGCACTAAAATGTTGGTATGAGTAGGTTACATGCATTATACAGCAAGCGAAAAAATTTAATCGGACATAACATGGATTCGTACTCCATCCTTCCATCTATATAGGGCGTAATGAGATTTTTAAGACCGCCTTTGATTATTGACAAGATTAATAGTACATGACATGCACAATGTGAAAATTATATCATTGAAACAACCTTTCACAGACGAATTTAACGGTGTGATTTGTGTAAGTTGCATGTCATATATCATTGCTCTAATATTTGGTCAAAGTTAGCATCGAAAAACGCATTAGGCCCTATATAGATGGAAGGAGGGAGTAGCTTTGAATAGCATTTGTATAGTAAAACGGGGCAAGACTCTCTCTTTGTGTGCTGTGAATAGTTTTATTTTTTTGTTTTCTTTTTGGTTGAGGGAAGTGCGAATTGATTTGGTACGTACAAGTATAATATTACTACACGTTAGGCTTGTCCCTAAAATTCAACCCACGTCTTGTTATATCCTGAAAATTCAGATATCGTGCTCCCAAAACTGGCGCCTTCACAACCCGCGCCTTGCTATCCCGAAATTACAACGCGCGCGAAAACTCCCTCTAGCTGCCAAATCCCGACACGCGAAATCCCCCTTCTAACCCTGAGCCGAAAGGGCCGCTAGTTCAAATCGGTGGGGGGTACTTTTGTAACACACCCTACATTTTGGACAAGCGCGTCCCTAAGTCATGCTTCACCCCCTCCCATCGCCCCCTTTTCGCCATTCGAAATCCCAGGCCGCCATAACCTCTCCGCTCCAGCCACGAAACCCCACCCTCCTCCGTCCGCCACGTCACCGCTGCCCAGCCGGAGCCTCTTCCCCGACGTCCACTACTAGGAAAAGGCCTACTAGTGGCACACCAGTTTTGCCTACTAATGGCGCACTACTGGTGCGCCACTAGTACCACGCCACTGGTGCACCACTGATGCGCCATTAGTATCTGGTATACTAATGGCGCATCACGCCGTGCGCCATTACTATCTGACATAGTAATGGCGCACCACATAGAAGTGCGCCATTAGTAACAATTTTTTTTAAATATTTTTTAAGAAATATTTTTTAATTTTTTTTTTCAAATTTGTTTTTTCAATTTGTTTTTCGTTTTTTCTTAATCTCGGGTCACTATGACTTAATCTCGGGTCAATATGCTTAATCTCAAGTCAAATCGCACTAAAGTGGTCAAACTTCCCGGAAGGTCACCCATCCTCACACTACTCCAGCCCGAGCACGCTTAACTTCACAGTTATATCCAACCCAGCACCACCTCACTTAACAGGCACTTGTTGATATATCTACCATATCAATCCTATTAAACCTTGTTGATGTCTAGGACTTTGTTCATGTTCATGAGTATGATGAAATTTTGAAAAATATTTCAAACTTCCCGGTCATATTACATATCATTTTTTGAAAAAAATTCCAACAAAAAAATTCAACACCATTTTTTTTTCTGTTACTAGTGGCGCACCTAGCAAACGGTGCACCACTAGTAAGTTTGAATTTTTTTGAATTTTTTGCCTCTAGATCTTGAAAGCCCCATAACTTTTCGAGTAAATGATTTTTCATATAAAAAACATTTTAATCCGAGTTCGTATGCAAAAGTTAAGCCCATTTCACAAATTCCAGAGAGATTTTGCAAATAAAGTCAAAATTCATATTTGTAAATTTTCCCAATAACTAGACCACATATCACATGGGAAACTTATTTTCTTTTATTTTTTTGACATTTCCATCATTTTCTTTTATTTTTTATAAAACTGAAAAGGCGGTCCACGGCGGGGACTGAGATCCAGTGCCTTTATCAAGTGAAGTCACGCTGCAACTTTACCCTACTAATCTCCATCCAATCCACATCCTAAGGTTCAGATCACACAAGGGGAAAGGCTCTCAACACTTAGCAGTTTTCAGGGTAGCAGCAAACATCAATAAGCTGCAAACAACGATGCAGTGGCACTTGAACTCAGTTTTATTTGAACAGATTGAAACCCAAAAAATAAAGAACTGCAGATACTCATGAACAGACTATAAAACAAAATTTGGTTTGGTTATACAGTAGTGCATTATGCAATCAAAGTGGAATAAATCAATTGCAGTTGACACTAAATCCAATAGAACTTGATATTAAAAGGCTGCAGCGCATAATGTCCGAATGCTACAGCAATAAGTGTCAATGTTGAGTAATCATCTACACAAAAGCTATGCTGAAAACTGCTAAGTGTTGAGAGCCTTTCTCCTTGTGTGATCTGGACCGTAGGATGTGGATTGGATGGAGATTAGAAGGGTAAAGTTGCAGCGTGACTTCACTTGATAAAGG
>NC_057799.1:1606930-1629478 GCF_018294505.1 Triticum aestivum | reverse complement strand
CATTCGGTGGAATTTTTGGGTCAAGTTAGTAATGGCGCACCGTGGGAGTGGTGCGCCATTACTAGTTTTGAAAAAAAATTGAATAAAAAGTTGAAAAAAATTTACTAGTGGCGCACCGTGGATCTGGTGCGCCATTACTGGTTTAACTAGTAATGGCGCACTATCCCCTGGTGCGCCATTACTAGTTTTGGAAATAAAAAATAAAAAAAATTGAAACAAAATTACTAGTGGCGCACCGTGGATGTGGTGCGCTATTACTAGTTTAACTAGTAATGGCGCACTATCCCCTGGTGCGCCATTACTAGTTTTGAAAAAAAATTAAAAAAAATTGTTACTAGTGGCGCACCGTGGATGTGGTGCGCCATTAGTATTTGGACACTAATGGCGCACCAACACATGGTGGGCCATTAGTATATAGTACTGGCGCACCACATGTCTGGTGCGCCATTAGTGTCCATATCATCTATAGCCCTTTTCCTAGTAGTGACGTAGTCCACCGCAACAGCTCGACGTCCCTCGTCCACCTCCCCGGATGAGGATCCGTCGTCCATCTCGCCGTCCCGCCGGTTCAGCCGCCCCGTCCTCCACCTCCAAGGAGCTGCTCCGACGATCGCCTCGTCTATCGCGGCTGCTCCATCCCCACAGCGCCGCCTTAACTTGCTCCACCGGAACCGCAGCATCCTCACCGACTCCTCGGTCGAAGCTGAGGCCTACTCGGCGCCACCAAAGAGGTTGAACACTCATCGCATCGCACCTTCTCCTTAACTCGACCTCCCGGCGCCGACGGTGCTCCATCCCGCACCCCCATGGAGCGGCTACCTTGAAGCCGGCACTGCAGGCGACATCTCCACGGTGGCTCTCCCCCAGTGCGAGGCCCCTTCGGCGGCCGCATCCATACCAGCCGGATCAACTGCTGCTGTTCCGGCTCTCGCTCGCTCGCTCGCGCTGCTGCTGCTGCTCCGGCTCTCGCTCGATCGCTCGCTCACCCAGCTGCTGCTGCTGCTCTCCCCCTCGCTCGTGCTGTTGCTCTGCTCCGATTAAGCCACACTTCAGTCGACTGAATCGACTTTTGGGTCAGTCGATTTTCAGGGGTTGGGGGGGCTCGCCAGAGTTAAGGAAGAACCACCCGCAGCGGGGATGGGGGCTCGCCGGAGAGGTACCGCACTATCTATCTTAGGGTTCAGGGTGGGGGCAGGGGGCCTAGAGGGCTGGCCGGGGCGGCGGTGGCAAGTTGTTTCGGGGCGGCGAGGCGGCGCTGGGGCCGGCGGTTCGGCCGGTGGTGGCTGGCGGCTCAGGGGGGTGCAGGTTGAAGATGAACTGCAGGCCCTCCCTAAACTACATGTCAGGTGCCTCTCTGCTACCATTGCGTTCAGTTTCAACAGTAGCATTCAGATTCCACAGTAAATTTCAGTTTCGATAGTTAAGTTCAGAGTCAACAGTTTTTACCTCATCTGTTGTAGTCAGGTGGTTTTTGGTGATGTTAATTTTACATCCATTTTACATCATCTATTGGAGATGCTATTAGAATCCCACTTGAGATTGACGATGTCTGTCTTGTGCTGCTTCAGCCTTGACATCTTACGGCTCACCGGAGCTGCTCCAACGACAGAACGATCCATCACAACAGAGCAGTGCCCTGGACGCCGTCTACAGATTCCTCAGATCTTCCTCCACACCTCCGACAGCCACCTCTGCCTCAACTGCTTCAGCGACCAACCCAATGATGCTGAGGTCGACACGGCTACGGCAAAGAGGTTGTACACTTGTTGCATCACTTATTACTATACATTCAAGTCGATCCATTAGGGCTATTTTGGTTCAACGGAAAACGTCGATCCACTGGTTGTTACCATCACTCTAAATTTCTGCATGCTCTCCTTACATAATCTCACCATATTTTTTTCGTATGCATGTCAGATATTGTACATAGTCATGCTGAACATGTAGAGAAAAAGAGAAGAGTTTTGCGCGGCAATACAATGTCATGCAGACATCGCTCCATGGTGGGTTCAATGGCAAACCCTCCCCACCCCTCTCCAGATTGTAATCCAGAGGAAGATATCTGTTCTGAGGCGGATTCAGACGTCGCTGACCACTCCTATTTACCCCCCATGGTGTTTGCTCTACCTTGGCATGATGATGTTAGTCATATCATGCATATGTTGCCTTGCAGTGCCTACTTTTGACATCATATATGTCATCTGCTTAGTTTAGACATGTTCTGTAATGCCACCTGTTTAGTTTCTATATCATATATGGGAATTATGCAGTCTCATGTCTTTTAGCCGGCCATAATATATGTGAATTGTGCAATGCCATCCTGTTTAACCGGGCATCATATATTTGAATGATATCTTGCCCATCCTTTTCTTCATTACATTTCCATTTGTTGACAATGTTTGTACATTAAACTACTCTTCCTGTGAATCAGCCATTTGGGTGGGAGATGGAAAAATCTGGAGTGAAAACAAGGCCTTCAGAGCAGACAGTGCTACCTGTCGAAGCAGATCTCTTGTTGGGTCCCGATAGCTCCTCAGAGATGGATTCAGAGACAGATGACCAGTCCTATTCCCCCACTGAGGTGTATGCTCTAACTTGGCACGGTTATACTGCTCATATCATGCATACGGTGTCTTGCATTGCATAGTTTAGACATCATATACACTATATTCAACACCATGTTCTTAGTTCAGACATCATATCGAATGCCGTCTGTTAGCATATAAATCACATATGTGAATTAAATGATGCGATCCTGATTACTTAGATAACATGTAGTTGAATTATGTCAGGCGATCCTGTTTAGTTATTCATCATATCTTTGAATTATGTTATGCTATGCTATACAGTTTAGATAGACATCATATATGTGAAATTATGTCATGCTATCCGTTTTAGTTAAAAAATATACATGTCAACTATTTCATGCCCTCTTTTTTCCACACTATCTATTGCATCTGTCTCTCATACAATGTCTGTACATTCAACTATGTTTCCTATTTATCAGCCATTTGAATTGGAGCAGGTGATGCCAGTATCTAGCGGACTAAAAACACGGTCTTAAAATAAAACAGTGCTACCTCTTGGTGGAGATAGCACCCCGGTTGTACATGCACAAGAACCAGCCCTACCACACATAACCCAAACTCTCACAGGTTGTACCCCTACTGCGATGGACAGAGAACCAACTTCACCGAATCTAACCCCAACCCCAGTCGATAGTAACCCAGTTCCTGTTGACACAGCACCATCTCCACCACAGAGCTCCCAAACAAGAGCAGTTAGTAAGGCAGCTCGAGTGCCTAAAGGGCCAGTACTATCACGGCGAACCCCAACTCCACCAGTTAGTACGCCTATTCCTGTGGAGGAAGCACAACCAGCTAGTCGTAGTTTAGCATCTATCGCATTTGATGTTGTTAAATCATATGTGCGTATCTTCCCATCTTGGAAATATTATACTGAAGATGAAGGAAAATGCCAGTTGCAGGTGTTTGTCCAGGAGTTATGTGTAAGTAATGTTATTCATGGCAATTACTTTGCTTCGTCCCATACATCCTACCTCCATGATGGTTATAATACAGCAATTTCCCATTTTTCTCTATAGAGAGGGACCGATTTGGAAACTCAGGATGAGGTAACCTGTGCTAATACCTCTGCTATCTTCAAGAATGCTTGGTGGCAGTATCGGAATTACCTGAAGAAAACGTACTTCACCGGCAAAGAAACTCATCAAATTCCCTTACGTTCTCCTGAGACACATTTACTGGACGTTGACTGGGAACGCCTTGTTCTGTATTGGTCCCGAACCAAGAATGTGGTAAGGTCTATGAGCTCATTTTCTATTTTAAGTATTATATTCTTGCATCTTACTGTACTCTGTTCATGTAAAACAAGTGCCTAAACCTAAAGAACAACTGTTCTAATTTAAGATTCCATTGCTATCATAGTTCAAAAAAGTGCTAGGCGCTAATTGTGCGTTTTGCCACCGCCTTGCGCTTTACTGACCAAAGCGCATGCTTATGCGCAGTTATGCACAGATTATGCGTAGTTATGCGCAATTCTTTTGCCAACGCCTAGAGCCTAGGCGCGCTTGAGCGCTCGCTTAGGCGCGCCTTTTTTTTAAACTATGATTGCTTTGCTCTTGTATCACTGTATTTACTCATACAAACTTATTTTTAAATTGAAGGATCCAATCGAAACTCCAATGGCACAGCAGGTATGTTCACGCATGTTTCTTTAACAGGTTTGCTCTTATCAATAGCTCTGTTGATTTCAATTTCAATTGTGTATACAATTGACTTTCATATCATGCACATTACTAGCATCACAACAGAGCCAATAGTGTTGTTGTACATGTAGACCCGTGGTACCCATCTGAAATCTTGTTGTGCCGTGTAGTTTCCCACGCTTTGTATTCTTTCACTGCTGCTTTGTCTTGAATTGATATGATTTGAACCGTGTCTCTATTTTGATTTGGCAAGACAATGAAGTGACCATAGGACATAGATATTTGTTTGTTTGATGCTTTTATTATGTACTAGTACTTGGCAATAGAAGACTTGGTAGTTTAATCCTGTTCAACTTAGTTCACCGAAATGAGTTTCATATACTAGTACATGCTAAACTTGTTATGTGTCTGCTTGTTTATTCTTTTAGAATGCTGACAGAATATTGGGGAAGAGTGCCTTATTAAGCAATGGTAAAGGAAGTGTAAAGATAAGGTTCATGATAGTGACACATCCTTGTTGGTCTCCAACAAAGCTGATAAAACAGCTAAGGAAGACTATCTTGAAGACAGCGAGACAACCCCAAAGTCCTGTCTTGGTTTAGTGTTCGAGTTACTGGCCACTACCGCTTGCACAAGCTATTCAAACTCACTGTCTGAAGACATCGATCAGTTGTGCTACGACAAGAAGCGGAAGGACCGCGGAAGTCCCTGGAGCATTCAGATGCATACTTTTTGGTGCAACAACAAGCGTTGGAGGATTTTAGCGCCAAACAGGACAAAGCTAATCAGCTTGCTAAGCTTATTGCCAGCATGGTGGATACCCAGGATAACGTTTCTTGAGCTCTTCTGAAGTTGTTTCAGTTATGCTCTTGTTTTGCTGCCGCGTTTATTTGCACTGGTGGCCAATTTTGACGGCCAGTGTATGTAATGTACTGCTTTGTTCCCTATATTTGCACTGGTGGCGAACTTTGATGCCCAGTTGATGTAATATGTGTAATAGCGGTAATAGGCTAGCGTTAATTGCTTGCTTATTTATTTCCTTATCGTTTTGTTTAGTTGTTTGCTTGTAGTCACTTCAGTTCTTTTTCTGTTTTTTCTAGTGGCCACAATAGCCTATTTTTGGTAACTAGGCCAAAATAATCGTGGCAACACACGGACTATTGTAACCATGGGCCTCCTGCAGGCCGTATGATCCATGGGCCTTCGTCCGGCCGTTGGATCCATCGGCCTTCTATACGGGCCTTAGGGTCCATGGGCCTTCTACGGGCCGTAGGGTCCATGGGCCTTCTACGGGCCGTACGATCCATGGGCCTTCTATGGCCGTACTATCCATGGGCCTCATACGGGCCGTAGGATCCATGGGCCTTCTACGGGGCGTATCATCATTTCGCCAATCATGGGCCGTACCATTCGTGGACCATAACGGGCCGTTAATAGGCCGTATTTGATAACTCTATGAAAACAGCCCAACGTGTTTTTTACATGAAAACGGCCCAACGTATTAACGGTCCGCAAACGGGCCGACTGTAACGACGGGCTGAATTTGGCCTACAAGGAGAAAATGACAGTAATGGGCCGTATGTAACCGAATGCTGCAAATGAGCCCAAGAATCAATGGGCCCTGAGGCGGCCGAAAGATAACTTGGGCTGGAAACGGCCCAATGGAATAACGGGCCGTTAATGGGTATAAAGTGATACACTATTCATTACAGGCCAGTTTCACCACGGGCCGTTAATGGGCCAAGAGTTACAAAGGTCCTCATATGGGCCGAAAGAAGTCATGGGCCACACATGGGCCGGAAGTTAAAACGGGCTGAATCATATTGGACGGCCCAGATGACGCTACTGGGCCTAATTCGGATAGGGCGTAACGGGCCCTGGGTTAGCGGGCTGTAAATGGGCTATATGCGAACAGGCCGTTAACAGGCTTTCCATGGGCCGGCCCGCCACCTTTTGACCAAGTCAAACGGGCCAGCCTTTTCACAGGAATGGGCCTCTGTTGGGCCATGCCATGTGTCGCCGTATCATAGGCGCCTTCGGTCCAATGTGCAGATGACATCTTATCCCCTTATAAAGGCGATGAATATCAAGCGCCTCCCCACTCGCCTTAAAACTCGCTTATTCCCAAGGGCTGTGTAAACGGCACGGTTGGGTTACCCATACCCGTATTGATGAGAATCCCGCAATAAGGGGACACGATCTCTGCTTTGACAAGACGTGCCGATGGCAACCGCTTCTTGAGACATGGAGCGGCAGACGAAAAACGGTTCGAAATAATGACCGGGCTGATATGATGTCATGTTGCAAAAAGTTTTCAGCGGATTGGACTTGTCAAATATTATACTCTCGGCGGTTGTATGTACAGGTCCGGATACAATCATTACATCTGAAACTATCTGGGAGTTCAGAAAGGGGAACCCGCCTTGCAATGTTGAAGACAAATCTGCGGGCCGGACTCCTCGTCATTGAAGCCAGGTTCAGGGCCTACTGAGGGAGTCCTGGACTAAGGGGTCCTCGGGCGTCCGGCCTGTTAGCCATGTGCCGGACTGATGGGCTGTGAAGATACTAAGACCGAAGACTCTCACCCATGTCCGGATGGGACTCTCCTTGGCATGGAAGGCAAGCTTGGCGACCAATTATGAAGATTCCTTTTCTGTAACCGACCTTGTGTAACCCTAGATCTCTCCGGTCTCTATATAAACCGGAGAGCTTAGTCCGGATAGGGAGATATTCATCATAGTCATACAGGCTAGACTTCTAGGGTTCTAGCCATTATGATCTCGTGGTAGATCAACTCTTGTAATACTCATATTCATCAAGATCAATCAAGCAGGAAGTAGGGTATTACCGCCATAGAGAGGGCCCGAATCTGGGTTAACATTGTATCCCCTGTCTCCTGTTACCATCGACCTTAGACGCACAGTTCGGGACCCCCTACCCGAGATCCGCTGGTTTTGACACCGACAAGGGGGCCGCTGGCGTTGGTCTTATCCCCAGAGCGAGGCCAGCGAGGGGGTCGGGGTCGACCTCGCACCTGTAGCGACACGGAGCAGAGGAACAGGAAGGTGCGACCGGTGGGGGTTAGGTGGAGTTGCTGGGACAAGGCCCAGGGGAGGGGAGGGCCCTTTTTATTATTTTTCTTTCTTATTTATCTATTTTCTATACTGTTTTAATTTATTTTCTGTTTATACTTTAGTTTTATAATTATAAATCAATTTAATAAATTAATGCTATAACTCAACCTACTGCCACAAAAGGTTTCACTCTCAAATAAAATAGTTTAAGATTTCTCCATCAATATTGTCAAATGAATAATTGCCACATGATGAACATTTTACTTTTGACATTTGAAAACTTTTATAGTTTGATTTTCTTTTGAATTTGAATTTGTATCGGTTTGAACCTAAGCGAGATTAGCAACAATAATAGTGATGACATGGCACCATTAGCGGGGGATTACTGTAGCTTGATTACCCGGGCGTTACATTTGCAAAACTGAATACATGTTTAAATAGCATTATCAACAAGTGATAGAAGCCTTTGCTTCGTTTCTTGTTTCGAAGTTGTCTATGCCGCCATTTGAGAATCCTACAACAACTTATATATTTAGGAGTCACATAATTTTTAGTAGTTTTTCATAACTTTTTGATTTATTACTTCACATTTTCTCCACCTTTGAAACTCATAACTCATTTAAACATGACATTCAACACATTATAACAGCCTTTCCATCATTCCATTCTCGGAGAGTAGTCTCGACCTTCGGATGGAAGTCATAGAACAACCTATCCACATAAATATTCATGTTTAGCACATTTACATAAAATTTTGATCTGTTACCATATATGTTTTATTCGCTAAAAGGAAAACTTACTTAAATAGCATCATTTATAAATTCCACCAGCATTCCTTCCTTTCAAGCTTCGGAAGTTGTATGTTCGACCATACTGATGTCATATAACAACTTATAACTAGTAATCATATTATTTTATCACCAATTTTGTTCCCTTTTGATCCATCACCATAGATTTTCATTTCGTTGAAAACTGAAAACTTATTAATGAAGCTTCATCGAAATATTTCGAAATCATTTCCACCATTTCATGCTTCGAGGGTAGTCCGTGCATCTATATGCACCTCGGATAGCAACTTACCTATAGAAATTAGAAAATTTGGTACATCTTTTAACCGTTTTGATCCAGGGTAGATTTTCTATTTTTGTGAAACTGAAAACATGTTTAAATAGCATTACCGATAAGTGATAGAAGCCTTGCTTCGTTTCGTGTTTCGAAGTTGTGTATGGCGCCAGATGAAAATCCTACAACAACTTATATATGTAGTAGTCACATAATTTTTAGTAGTTTTTCATAACCTTTTGATTTATTAGTTTACATTTTCTCATCCTTCGAAACTTAGAACTTATTTAAATAGGACATTCAACACATTATAACAGCCTTTAAATCATTCCATTCTTCAAGAGTAGCCTCGACTGCCGTATGGAAGTAAAAGAACAACTTATCCACATAAATTATTCTTGTTTAGCACCTTTACATAAATTTTTGATCCGTTACCGTAGATTTTTTATTCGCTGAAAAGAAAACTTACTCAAATACCATCATTTAGAAATTCCACGAGCATTTCTTCCTTTCAAGCTTTGGAAGTTGTATGTTTGACCATACAAATCTCGTATAACAACTTATAACTAGTAATCATATAATTTCATCACCAATTTTGTTCCATTTTGATCCATCACTACAGATTTTCACTTTTTTCAAAACTGAAAACTTATTAATGAAGCGTCATCGACATATTCCAAAATCGTTTCCACCATTTAATGCTTCGAGGGTAGTCCGTGCATCTATATACACCTTAGATAGCAACTTACCTATAGAAATATGATAATTTGGTACATTCTTAACCATTTTGATCCATCATGGTAGATTCTCTATTTTTTTTGAAATTCAAAACTTGGTTAAATAGCATTACCGACAAGTGGTAAAAGCCTTGCTTCGTTTCTTGTTTCGAAGTTGTCTATGCCGCCATTTCAAAATCCTACAACAACTTCTATATGTAGGAGTCACATAATTTTTAGTAGTTTTTCATAAACGTTTGATTTATTACATTACATTTTTTCCTCATTTGAAACTCAGAACTCATTTAAATAGGACATTCGACACATTATAACAACCTTTCCATCATTCCATTCTTCGAGAGTAGTCTCGAGCGCCGTATGGAACTCGAACAACTTATCCACATAAATTACTCATGTTTAGCACCTTTACTAAAACTTTTGATCCGTCACCGTGGATTTTTTTGCTAAAAAGAAACTTACTTAAATAGCATCATTTAGAAATTCCACCAGCATTTCTTCCTTTCAAGCTTCAGAAGATGTATGTTCGACCATATTGATCTCGTATAACAACTTATAACTAGTAATCATATAATGTCATCACGAATTTTGTTCCCTTTTGATTCATAACTATAGATTTTCATTTCACTGAAAACTGAAACTTATTAATGAAGCGTCATCGACATATTCTGAAATCATTTCCACCATTTCGTAATTCGAGAGTAGTCCGTGCATCTATATGCACCTCGGATAGCAACTTACCTATAGAAATTAGAAAATTTGGTACATCTTTTAACCGTTTTGATCCAGGGTAGATTTTCTATTTTTGTGAAACTGAAAACATGTTTAAATAGCATTACCGATAAGTGATAGAAGCCTTGCTTCGTTTCGTGTTTCGAAGTTGTGTATGGCGCCAGATGAAAATCCTACAACAACTTATATATGTAGTAGTCACATAATTTTTAGTAGTTTTTCATAACCTTTTGATTTATTAGTTTACATTTTCTCATCCTTCGAAACTTAGAACTTATTTAAATAGGACATTCAACACATTATAACAGCCTTTAAATCATTCCATTCTTCAAGAGTAGCCTCGACTGCCGTATGGAAGTAAAAGAACAACTTATCCACATAAATTATTCTTGTTTAGCACCTTTACATAAATTTTTGATCCGTTACCGTAGATTTTTTATTCGCTGAAAAGAAAACTTACTCAAATACCATCATTTAGAAATTCCACGAGCATTTCTTCCTTTCAAGCTTTGGAAGTTGTATGTTTGACCATACAAATCTCGTATAACAACTTATAACTAGTAATCATATAATTTCATCACCAATTTTGTTCCATTTTGATCCATCACTACAGATTTTCACTTTTTTCAAAACTGAAAACTTATTAATGAAGCGTCATCGACATATTCCAAAATCGTTTCCACCATTTAATGCTTCGAGGGTAGTCCGTGCATCTATATACACCTTAGATAGCAACTTACCTATAGAAATATGATAATTTGGTACATTCTTAACCATTTTGATCCATCATGGTAGATTCTCTATTTTTTTTGAAATTCAAAACTTGGTTAAATAGCATTACCGACAAGTGGTAAAAGCCTTGCTTCGTTTCTTGTTTCGAAGTTGTCTATGCCGCCATTTCAAAATCCTACAACAACTTCTATATGTAGGAGTCACATAATTTTTAGTAGTTTTTCATAAACGTTTGATTTATTACATTACATTTTTTCCTCATTTGAAACTCAGAACTCATTTAAATAGGACATTCGACACATTATAACAACCTTTCCATCATTCCATTCTTCGAGAGTAGTCTCGAGCGCCGTATGGAACTCGAACAACTTATCCACATAAATTACTCATGTTTAGCACCTTTACTAAAACTTTTGATCCGTCACCGTGGATTTTTTTGCTAAAAAGAAACTTACTTAAATAGCATCATTTAGAAATTCCACCAGCATTTCTTCCTTTCAAGCTTCAGAAGATGTATGTTCGACCATATTGATCTCGTATAACAACTTATAACTAGTAATCATATAATGTCATCACGAATTTTGTTCCCTTTTGATTCATAACTATAGATTTTCATTTCACTGAAAACTGAAACTTATTAATGAAGCGTCATCGACATATTCTGAAATCATTTCCACCATTTCGTAATTCGAGAGTAGTCCGTGCATCTATATGAACCTTTGATAGCAACTTACCTATAGAAATTATACAAATTGGTACAATTTTAACCGTTTTGATACATAATGGTAGATTTTCTATTTTTGCAATACTTGTTTAAATAGCATTACTGACAAGTGATAGAAGCCTTGCTTCATTTCTTGATTCGAAGTTGCCTATGCCGCCATTTGGAAATCCTACAAAAACTTATATATGTAGGAGACACATAATTTTTAGTAGTTTTTCATAACCTTTTGATTTATTACTTTACATTTTCTCCTCCTTCGAAACTTAGAACTCATTTAAACAGGACAATTGACACATTATAAAAGCCTTTCAATCATTCCATTCTTCGAGAGTAGTCTCGACCTCCGTATGAAAGTCATAGAACAACTTATCCACATAAATTATTCATGTTTAGCACCTTTACATAAACTTTTGATCCATTATGGTAGATTTTTTATTCGCTAAAAAGAAAACTTACTTAAATAGCATCATTTAGAAATTCGACCATCATTTCTTCCTTTCAAGCTTCGGAAGTTGTATGTTTGAACATATAACTAGTAATCATTTAATTTCATCACCAATTTTCTTCCCTTTTGATCCATCACTATAGATTTTCACTCTGTTCAAAACAGACAACTTATTAATGAAGCGTCATCGACATATTTCGAAATCGTTTCCACCATTTCATGCTTCGAGGGTAGTTCGTGCATCTATATGCACCTCAGATAGCAACTTACCTATAGAAATCTGATAATTTGGTAGATTTCTAACCATTTTGATCCATCATGGTAGATTTTCTATTTTTGCGAAACTAAAAACATGTTTAAATCGCATTACCGACAAGTGATAGAAGCCTTGCTTCGTTTGTTGTTTCGAAGTTGTCTATGCGGCCATTTGAAAATCCTACAAAAACTTATATATGTAGGAGTCACATAATTTTTAGTAGTTTCTGATAACCTTTTGCTTTATTACTTTACATTTTCTGCTCCTTCGAAACTCAGAACTCATTTAAATAGGACATTCGACACATTATAACAGCCTTTCCATCATTCCATTTTTCGAGAGTAATCTCGATCGCCGTATGGAAGTCGAACAGCTTATCCACATAAATTATTCATGTTTAGCACCTTTACATAAATTTTTGATCCGTTAACGTAAATTTTTTATTCGCTAAAAAGAAAACTTACTCGAATAGCATCATTTAGAAATTCCACCAGCATTTCTTCCTTTCAAGCTTCGGAAATTATATGTTTGACCATATGTGTGACGCCCTCGATTTGACCATACACTAATCATACACGCAAATGTGTACGACCAAGATCAGGGACTCACGGGAAGATATCACAACACAACTCTAGACACAAATTAAAATAATACAAGCTTTATATTACAAGCCAGGGGCCTCGAGGGCTTGAATACATAAGCTCGAAAACACAAGAGTCAGTGGAAGCAATAATATCTGAGTACCGACATAAGTTAAACAAGTTTGCCTTAAGAAGGCTAGCACAAATGTAGCAACGATCAAAAAGGCAAGGACTCCTGCATGGGACCTCCTAACTACTCCTCGAAGTCGAACTCCACGTAGAATCATCCTTGGGATCCTCTGGCTACTAGACTCCATCATCTGGTTGCGACATCCGAGAAAAATGGAAAAGGGGGAAAGGGGGGAGCAAAGCGACTGTGAGTACTCATCCAATGTACTCGCAAGCAAGGATCTACACTACATATGCATTGGTATCAATGAAATGGATAGTATAAGTGGACTGAACTGCAGAATACCAGAATAAGAGGGGGGTAGCTAGTCCTATCGAAGACTACGCTTCTGGCCGCCTCCATCTTGAAGCATGTAGGAGAGAATAGCAAGTGCATCATCAAGTAACAACGCATAGCATAATCCTACCAGGCGATCCTCCCTCGTCGCCCTGTGGAAAAGCGATCACTGGGTCGTATCTGAAACTTGTAAGAGGTGTGTTTTATGAAGTATCCAGTTCTAGTTGTCATAAGGTCAAGGCACAACTCCGGGTCGTCCTTTTACCGAGGGACACGGCTATTCGAATAGATCAACTTCCCTGCAGGGGTGCACCACATAACCCAACACGGTCGATCCCTCTGGCCGGACACACTTTCCTGGGTCATGCCTGGCCTCGGAAGATCAACACGTCGTAGCCCCACCTAGGCACAACAGAGAGGTCAGCACGCCGGTCTAAATCCTAAGTGTCGGTGTCGAAACCGGCGGATCTCGGGTAGGGGGTCCCGAACTGTGCGTCTAGGATCGATGGTAACTGGAGACGGGGGACACGATGTTTACCCAGGTCCGGGCTCTCTCTATGGAGGTAATACCCTACTTCCTGCTTGATTGATCTTTATGAATATGAGTGTTACAAGAGTTGATCTACCACGAGACCGTAGTGGCTAAACCCTAGAAGTCTAGCCTATGTGAATAAGGTAATGAGTGTCTCCCTATCCGGACAATGCTCTCCGGTTTATATAGGCACCGGAGAGATCTAGGGTTACATGGGGTCGGTTACATAAGAGGGAATCTTCATAGTCGGTCGCCTAGCTTGCCTTCCACGCAAAGGAGAGTCCAATCCGGACACGGGTATAGTCTTTGGCCTTCATGTCTTCACAGTCCATCAGTCCAGCCCAACGAATAACTGGCCAGACGCCCGAGGACCCCTTAGTCCAGGACTCCCTCAGTAGCCCCTGAACATAGCTTCAATGACGAGGAGTCCGGCGTGCTGATTTGTCTTCGGATGTGATGATTGTATCCGGACCTGTTACACACACCATACACAACCGCAGGGAGAATATATATATTTTACACGAGTTTTATCCGCTGACAGCTTTTTACGACACGACATCACGTCCGCCCGGTCATAATTTCAAACCGTTTTCCGTTTGTCGCTCGACGTTCCGAGACGCGGTTGCCATTGGCACATGTTGTCGAAGCAGAGATCATGTCCCCTTATTGCGGGATTCTCATCAACGCGCGCATGGGTAACCCAACCGCGCCGTTTGCATGACCCTTGGGAATATGCGAGTTTAAGGCGAGTGGGGAGGTGCTTGACATTCATGGCCTTTATAAGGGGGTAAGGATCCCCTTTCTTTACCCACACCTCGGTTCCTCCTCAGCCCTTCCGTCCCTGAGCTCCAGCGCCCAAGCTTTAGCTTTTCCCTTGTTCGAGAAAGCACTCCAATGATGTCCGGATCCAGAGCTAGAGGTAAGTGGATGGCCTTGTCCGTCAAGAAGAAGGATATCAAGGAGCTCCGGGAGGCCGGATATCTGGCCAAGGAGATCGCTCATCGACTCCCGGCCAAGGGACACATCATCCCTACTCCCGAGCCCCACGAGAGGGTTGTGTTTCTTACACATTTCGTCCGCGGGCTGGGGTTCCCTGTTCGTCCATTCGTCCGTGGGATGATGTTTTACTACGGGCTGGATTTTCATGACCTAGCCCCCAACTTTATCCTCAACATTTCGACATTTATCGTTGTTTGTGAGGCTTTTCTCCGCATCCCGCCTCACTTCGGCCTGTGGCTGAAGACCTTCAATGTGAGTCCGAAAGTAGTGAGCGGTCAACAAGCAGAGTGCGGAGGCGCTATGGTGGGCAAGATGCCCAATGTCACCTGGCCCGAAGGCTCGTTTGCGGAGACGGTGAAGGGGTGGCAATCGGGGTGGTTCTACATCACTGAGCCGCGTGACGCCGACTGGGCGGCGGCCCTCGAATTCCAATCCGGAGTCCCGATGCGGCTCACCTCCTGGCAAGAGAGGGGCCTAACCTGGGGTCCTTCGGATGAGCTGACTGGGCTCCAGACGTCCATCCAGAACATGATAGACAGGAAAATCAAGATCATCAACGTGATCCAGGTCATGCTTATTCGTCGGGTCCTTCCGTGCCAACGCTGGACTTGTTATTTGTGGGAGTTCGATCCGGCCAAGCACCAGACGCTACTAGAGCTCTTCGGCACGACACACGAAGAAATCTGGAAGGTGCTCTTCGAGGCCGGCGAGACGCCACCGCCTACGACTAAACATCGTGGGCTTAGCTTAAAACGCCAGCCCAACCCGGTCAGTTCCTTTAATGTTTTCAAGGAGTACCCCCCTACTAGCATATTTTGAGAGGAAATTTAAGTTTCCTTTCCCTGTTTTTAGGACTGGATCAAGGTGGCAGAGGAGATCAACTGTCCGGCTCCGCTGCCCGAGGACCAAGAATTTCCATTGCTGGAGAAAATGATGTTCCCTGCGCCTTATGAGGTGCCAGAGAAGACGGCTAAGAAGGCGGCCCAAGGGGCCAAGAAGGGCCTTCGCCGGAAAAGTACTCCGGATGTGACGTCTGGAAGCGAGACTTCCTCTCCGTCTGACGACAAAGAGGAAGAAGAAAACGACTCCCCACCCTAAGTGGGGAGGAGGAAGAGAGCGGCCCCGACAAGTCCGGGGGCGAAAACGCCCAAGAGGGTTGGAGGCTCCCTCGCGGATAACTCCGTGTGGGATGTTGATAGCAGTCCAGAGCGACCTCGTCGGACCAAGCCTCAGGCCTCTTATGTACCAAAGTCCGAAAACATCTGGCCTTTCTGGTCTGTGATATTGATATACCTTAAACCATGTTATTACAGTCTGGCACGCGATGGCTCCCAGTGATCCTTAACAGAGGAATCGCCAGACTCAAAGGAGATGGCTAGCATGTCTCCGCCAGCTGCTCATTCCGTCTCTCCCAAGGGTGATGACGAGGTGGTGTCGCAAAAGACCTTCCCCAACTGGGGGGAGCTTCCGGAGATCATTGGGGTGGCGCCCCAGGACGATTCTTCAGTCGCCGGACACATGAGGGGAAAATTCCTGCGGGGACTGGTGACAGGGCCCGAGTTCCCTTCGGGCCTCAGCCGGATACCATTCCGGAGATCCACACGGCTCCGGGGTCCAGCGAACGGTACTCTCCACAAGGAGGGAACGTGCCTGTTCCACCGGTGACCTCTGTCCAGCCAGTGGCACCGGATAATCTACTGGAGGCGCTACGAGGCGCCTCCATCGTAGATGAACATCATGTCCTTATGGACACGGTAATAGAAAAGGTTCAGTTTGTCAAAAGCGGACGGACCGAAGCCTGCACTAGCCTTCTAACGGGCTTTGAGGCATGTAATGTGGTTGTAGGAAAAATATCACAGTATAGACAGTAGCCCTTGATGCTCTGTTTGGTGTTAGGGAAGAAAAGCCGAACAGAGGATCAAGAATAAATATCGTAGGAGTCTAACATGAGTTGTCTATGTGAATAAGCAGGTATCACTGCAGCCTGCCACTGCTCATGCTGCTTCAGTCCTGCGGAGGGCTCCGGACTGAAGCAGAAACTGGAGTGGCCCAAGGAGGTGCTCAGTCTCGTGAAGAAGTAGCTGGAGGATAGCCAAGGTATGCAGTAACCTGTGGGTATATGTCGAAAAAATGAATAGTCCGACTGGACTAAAATGTCATAAACTTTATTAGGGGCCACGACCGAGGTGGCAACACTTAAGAAGGCGCTAGCCGAGGCCGAGGACAAGGCGGCCAAGGAACGTGCCTCGCGCGAGAAGCACGAGGCCCGGGTTGTCGAGGCACAGCAACAGCTCCAGGGCGCGATAGAGAGATTTGGGTCCCTGGAGCGCGATTGTAAGGTGCAAGAGTCTTAAATTGGCGAAGGTCTGCCAGAGCACGCATGATGCGCGAGCCGAAGCCCAGAGCACCCTCCAGGAAATTCAGGCGGCCAAGAAGATTACAGCGGGTAAGTCTTTTACCATGCATAGCAAGTATATAGAAGAAACGTTCCTTGTACTTATCCGGAATTTGGATTTTCCAGGGGCGTTTATAGATCTGCTGCACAGTGTATCAGATGCTGCCGAGTATTACCGAGCTGAAGAAGGGATGTCTACGGAGAAGCTATTCTGGTCCCAACATCTGGGATCCGAACATCCGGTGGCCTTCAGCGACCAGCTAAAGCAGTTGGTCGAGCTGCACAGGTTGGCAGAGCTAGCCATGAAGGACCTGATAGTCAGGCTGTGGCCTGCCGATCCTATACCTAGTAGCTACTTCAGACTTGTGCAGCGGCTTGTGAGTGCCTGTCTACGGCTCGAAGTCGTGAAGCGGTCGGTCTGCATTGAGGGTGCGCGTATGGCCTTTGCCCGCGTCAAGACGCATTGGGCGAAGCTGGATGCCAAGAATCTGATGACCGAGGGACCGCCGGAGGGCAAGGAGCATCATCGACCCGAGCACTATTTTGACGGTGTTCTAGAGGGGTCACGCCTTGTGGCGGAGGAATGTTCGAAGCATGTTATATTCCCATGAGAACATGTATATTGTTCTGTAATATGGAACATTGATGTTATGTAGTATAATGTTTATGATTTAAATTTTACCTCCTGTGCGGCCGCTTATTAAATCTGAGGGTTGACCAGTCGTCGGCTTCTGCCCCCACGTAGATAGTACGGGGGTGTTCGGGATAAATCTAAACACTCTTTACTCCACATTCTGGTCCTTAAAGGAGGTGTTTAGCGCAACGAACAAGGCAATCAGACTATGTGGCCTTTACCGCCCTCACTTAGCCATAGGAGTTTGACAATGAATAAAGTTGGCGAAGCCCCTGGTGTTCGGAAGGCTGAATTAGGGGCGTTATACATGCCTAATCAGAAGAACCGTTCTTCGCAAGAAGCGGAAAAAATATCCAACGATTTGGAACCTCGCCAACAGCTGACCGGCTCTTGCTGCATCATGACAGTCAGTTTTCGGCTTTCTCTACTGAGGTGCTCGTCCGGAATAACTGGGACACAATCGCAGTAGTTCTCCCTTTACTACCCTAGCCGATATAGCGGAACGTAAGGTAGTAAACACAGGAGCCGGGCAACCCAACTATTGACCAAAGACATGATTCGGAGCCGATGCATATAATGCTATAAGTTCGGGGTGTCGAACAGTACTGTAAAAGTGTTCGGACTTTTATTGCCACGATGCGGGGTGTAATGAAGCCCCTGGCGTAGCAGTACGTACCATGGTGTACGTGTGCAATGAGTAATAGATACTACGGTGAGGAAACGGAAAAAATGAAGTAATGAGCTGACGCCACCATTTATTCACCATTGTGATGTAGCGGGTACGTCGAGGCGTACTTTGTACAAGTAATGCGATGAGCTAGTAAGGCTATTTAATGCTGTAACCAAGGGCGAGCTACATGTGGGTATGTAAAACAAGTGTGGTAATCGTTTATTGGATATCACCTGGGGGTTCCCCTGTACGCCAAAGCTCCTTGCCTCCTTGGTGTGTTCTGAGAGCGGGTTGTCCGTATAGACCTCGAAAAGAGAAGAAAACCCACGAAAAAAGTAAAAGCGGGCGAATCATAGGGTCGGTCAAGCCGTACTGTGGATCACGAACGAGTTATGCCTCCGTCGATACCCATGGGGTTTTGAATGCGTAGTTTATGTACGCACGGCAGTAATGCCGTTGCCTCATCGGGGCTGGGATGGAGGCCGAATTGCTAATTTGGCTCGTGACGAGCCGAGTTGTCCTGCTGCAGTGTTGTCCGGACCCTCTTGGTGATGTACATGGGCTCGACAGCCGGATTATGATGCTTCTTGAGAAGGCCGCGGTGTATTTCTGCTGCTAGGGCAGCGGTGCGCTCCTCTGTACGGAGGGAGCGTTCCGTGTTTCCATTTACTGTAATGACGCCAAGTGGCCCGGGCATCTTGAGCTTGAGATAAGCATAATGTGGTATCGTGTTGAATCTAGCGAATGCGGTTCATCTGAGCAGGGCGTGATAGCCGCTGCGAAATGGGACGATATCGAAGATTAGTTCTCCGCTTCGGAAGTTATCCGGGGAACCGAATACTACCTCCAGCGTTATTGAGCCCGTATTGGTTTGATTCGTGAAGGGTTAATGCCCATCTTCCACACTGTGTCCTGATAGAGCAGGTTGAGGCTGCTACCACCGTCCATTAGGACTCGTGTCAGGTGAAATCCGTCGATGATTGGGTCGAGGACCAGTGCGGCTGAACCACCATGGCGGATGCTGGTTGGATGATCTAGGCGATCGAAGGTGATCGGGAACGACGACCACGGATTTAATTTTGGGGCGACTGGCTCTACCGCGTAGACGTCCCTGAGTGCTCGCTTATGCTCCCTTTTTGGGATGTGCGTGGCGTATATCATGTTCACCGTTTTGACTTGAGGGGGAAAGTTATTTTGCCCCCCCAGTGCTCGGCTGCCGGGGCTCCTCGTCATCATCCTCGCTCTATGATTCCCCTTTTTTGTTGTTTACCTTGCTGGCTTGTTTCAAGACCCGGCAATCTCTGTTAGTATGGTTTGCCGGTTTGTCTGGGGTGCCATGTATTTGGCAAGGATGATCGAGTATGCGGTCCAAGCTGGATGGTTTTCCGCTGCTCCTTTTATAGGGTTTCTTTCGCTGGACGAACTTGGAGCCACTGAATTCGGCATGAACTGTTATGTCATCGGTGTTATCGCCATTGCTGCGGCGTTTGTGTCTGTTGCGCCGGAGCTTGCCGGTGCTGTTTTTGTCCTCGGAGGAGCCTGTGTCGTTGGCTGTGTTTGTACTGCGAGCCAGCCAACTATCCTCTCCCGCTCAAAAGCAGGTCATGAGTGCCGTGAGGGCTGCCATGGACTTCGACTTTTCATGGCCGAGGTGGCGTGCTAGCCATTCATCACGGATGCTATGTTTGAAGGCTGCTAAGGCCTCGTGTGACGCCCCCGATTCAATCGTACACTAATCATACACGCAAACGTGTACGATCAAGATCAGGGACTCACGGGAAGATATCACAACACAACTCTAAAAATAAAATGAGTCATACAAGCATCATAATACAAGCCAGGGGCCTCGAGGGCTCGAATACAAGTGCTCGATCATAGACGAGTCAGCGGAAGCAACAATATCTGAGTACAGACATAAGCTAAACAAGTTGCCATAAGATGGATAGCACAAACTGGGATACAGATCGAAAGAGGCGCAGGCCTCCTACCTGGGATCCTCCTAACTACTCCTGGTCGTCATCAGCGGCCTGCACGTAGTAGTAGGCACCTCCAGTGTAGTAGGAGTCGTCGTCGACGGTGGCGTCTGGCTCCTGGGCTCCGGCATCTGGTTGCCAAAACCAGGTAGAAGAGAAAGGGGGAAAAGAGGGAGAAAAGTAACCGTGAGTACTCATCCAAAGTACTCGCAAGCAAGGAGCTACACTACATATGCATGGGTATATGTGTAAAGGTCCATATCGGTGGACTGAACTGCAGAATGCCACAATAAGAGGGGGATAGCTAATCCTGTCGAAGACTACGCTTCTGGCAGCCTCCGTCTTGCAGCATGTAGAAGAGAGTAGATTGAAGTCCTCCAAGTAGCATCGCATAGCATAATCCTACCCAACGATCCTCTCCTCGTCGACCTGTGAGAGAGCAATCACCGGGTTGTATCTGGCACTTGGAAGGGTGTGTTTTATTAAATATCCGGTTCTAGTTGTCATAAGGTCAAGGTACAACTCCGGGTCGTCCTTTTACCGAGGGACACGGCTATTCGAATAGATAAACTTCCCTGTAGGGGTGCACCACATAACCCAACATGCTCGATCCCCTTTGGCCGGACACACTTTCCTGGGTCATGCCTGACTTCGGAATATCAACACGTCGCAGCCCCACCTAGGCACAACAGAGAGGTCAGCACGCCAGTCTAAATCCTATGCGCGCAGTGGTCTGGGCCCATCCCCCATTGCACACCTGCACGTTGCGTACGCGGCCGGAAGCAGACCTAGCCCCCTTAATACAAGAGCAGGCTTACGGTCCAATCCGGCGTGCGCCGCTCAGTCGCTGACGTCACGAAGGCTTCGGCTGATACCATGACATCGAGTGCGCATCACTATTCCCGCGTAGTTGGTTAGTGCAGATAGGCCAATGGCCAGACTCAGATCAAATACCAAGATCTCGTTAAGCGTGTTATTATGAAGTAACCACGGACGCCGACCAGGGCCAGGCCCACCTCTCTCCTAGGTGGTCTCAACCTACCCTGTCGCTCCGCCACAAAGATCCACTTGCGGGTACTCCTACGAGCTGACCCGACTTTAGTCACCATAGGTATCATATATCTTAAGTATATAAGTATATACCCGGGATAACCTCCCAAGTGATCACGGCCCGATAGTATAGCATGGCAGACGGACAAGAATGTAGGGCTACAGATGGAATACTAGCATCGTATACTAAGCATGTAGGAGTGCAGGTAAAGGTAACAACAGTAGTAGCAAGGACAGGCTATGCATCAGGATAGGATTAACGGAAAGCAGTAACATGCTGCACTACTCTAATACAAGCAGTAGAGAGTAGAATAGGCGATATATGGTGATCAAGGGGGGGGGGCTTGCGTAGTTGCTCTAGCAAGTAGGAGGGGTCGTCAACTCCGTAGTCGAACTGGGCAGCAGCAGCGTCGGTATAGGAGTCTAGCGAGAGAAGAGGGGGAAGCAACAATAAATATAATGCAAACATATGCATGACGATGCATGACATGACAATGAGCGTTGTTAGTGGGGCCCAATTGCGGTAGTAGGTGATACCGGCGAAGGGGGGAAACATCCGGGAAAGTATTCCCGGTGTTTCACGTTTTCGGAGAGATGAACCGGAGGGGGAAAGTCGCGTGTTCGATATGTTTTGGGTGTGTGGTGTACGAACGGGCTGCATATCCGGATTCGTCTCGTCGTTCTGAGCAACATTCATGTAGAAAGTATTTTCATCCGAGATACGGATTATTTTATATGATTTTCTAAAGTTTTAATCATTTTCTGAATTTAACACTACAAAAAAAGACACATCCGTGACATTTTGGGCCGAACGAATTTTTTTTCTGTCATACATATGACACTTCTATGACGATAATTGTGACAAAACCCGGTATCATCATAGATGTGGTGGGCTCCTACTTCTATGACAAAAAATCATGACAGAAAATGGGCTTTTCGTCCTGGGCGGGCCGGAGACACAGCTGCATGACATTCTTTAGGCCGTCCATGACGGGAAAAACCATGGTAGAAGCGAGGGCGAGGAAAATTTCGGGGAGTTCCCGGTTATGGTGGGAGGTCGGGGGCCGAGCGATGTGCGTTTCTCTCGTACACGTACGCGCGTGTATGCATGGCGTTGGCTCTAACTGAACCCGAGCGAGGCGTTGGGCTCTAACTGAACCCGAGCAATTGCACTGCAGGCTACGCGTTACTGAACCCAAGCGATAGATCGATGGCTGTTAACTAAACCTGATCGAGCGATTCCTTTGCTACTGCTGCTAAG
>NC_057799.1:1596125-1606267 GCF_018294505.1 Triticum aestivum | reverse complement strand
TTTTGTCCGTTTTGCGGTACGCCACACCCCTCCCGATCAACAAGTCCCCCGTTTCGACCGTAGGAGGTCCGTTTCCTCCGTTTTGCGGTACGCCACACCCCTCCCGATCAACAATACCCCCGTTTCGACCGTAGGAGGTCCGTTTCCTCCGTTTTGTGGTACGCCACACTCCTCCCGATCAACAGGACCCCCGTTTCGACCGTAGGAGGTCCGTTTCCTCTATTTTGCGGTACGCCACACCCCTCCCCATGAACACGACGCATTCCGTTGCCTCCCCATGAACACGACGCATTCCGTTGCCTCCCCATGAACACGACGACGACGCTGTTTCTCCGTTCCGACCCAGCCATGTACACGAGCCCTGGCCGTACGTATGCGCGAGTAGGCGTTCGAGACCCCGCCCGTATGTACACATACGTGGCTGTATTTTCTTTCTTGCACCCTGGCCGCTGTACGTACGTGTACATGCTACGTGCGCGCCTCTACTACGACACGTACGCGCCTCTACTATGACTCGTGCACACCTCTACATCCACCAGTATATATGTACGTACACGTTCGCGACCAGAATGACAACGCTACGTACGCTTCGACCAGGTGGGTCCCGACTGTCAGGCACTTCCTTGCCTGCGAAGATGTAGCTGGTGGGTCCCAGCAGTCAGGGGGGCGAATCGTTTTTTTACTCCGACGCACTTCCTTGCATGCGAGGATGTAGCTGGTGGGTCCCAGCAGTTAGGGGCAAACGTTTTTTCGCGAAATACGGTGGCCCGTCCAGTGGGTCCCCGCTGTCAGGTGGAGGAATAATTATTTTGCACGTAATAAGGAGGCACTTCCTTGCTGCGGCCATGGACCTAGCTGTCAGCATCTCCACATACAGTCCATGTCCGATGGAAGCCGTTCCTTGACCACGTTGACCACGCCGCGCCGAGAGCACCAGGGCGGTGGACGACGGTGAGGCCTAGGAAGGGGACGACGCGGAGCCGGGGAAGACGCGGCAGTGGATGCCCACGCGTAGAGGGGTACGAGGGTTCACTGGTTCGCTGCGGCGTGAGGCTGCCGTCGCCGCAGAATAACAGGGGGTGTGGGTGAGTAGAGGGATGGCCTGGCTAGCGGTGGGAGTAGTAGGGGGCGGTGAGGCCTCCGCCGCATCGCAGCCGGACACGGGAGGCAGGAGCACGAGGCACGACCGGCGCTGGTTTGGGCGGCTGGAGCAAGAAGACCAGAGGTTGAAGAAGCACTACGGCCGTTGGATGGACATCGTACGGTCACTGGAGCTAGAATCGTGCATATTGACTAAGTTGACAAAGCCCTCCATCCCCGTCAACTTAGTAGGCCCACAAGTCAGCCTGCCACTATACTGGGTCCCAGCTAACAGGGGGAGTATTCATTTTTTTGTGCGTAATAAGGAGGCACTTCCTTGCGTGTGAAGATATAGCTGGTGGGTCCGAGCTGTCAGCGGCGGTAATGTTTTTTTCGCGAAATACAAAGGCCCTTTCGGTGGGTCCCTGATGTCAGGTGGAGGAATCATTATTTTGCGCGTAATAAGGAGGCATTTCCTTGCGTGCGGCCGTGGACCCAACTGGCGGCCTCTCCACGTACAGTCCACTTCAAATGCATGTCAGTCGTTGACCACGTTGACCAGGCCACGCCGAGAGCACCAGGGCGGTGGACGACGACAAGGCCTAGGAAGGGAACGACACGGAGGCAGGGAAGACTCGGCAGTTGTTTCCCACACGGAGGGGAGTACGACTGTACGAGGGTTTACTGGTTCGTCTGCCGTCGCCGGAGAATAACAACAGGTGTGGGTGAGTAGAGGGATGGCTAGGCCAGCGATGGGAGTACGGTGGGGCGGTGAGGCCTGCGCAGCAGCAGAGCCGGCCGCGGGGAGGAGGGAGCAGGCAGTCCCGCCGGCGCTTGTTTGAGCGTCTGGAGCAGGAAGAGCAGAGGTTGAAGAAGCACTACGGCCGTTGGATGGACATCGTACGGTCACTAGAGCTAGAATCGTGCATATTGACTAAGTTGACAAAGCCCTCCGTCCCCGTCAACTTATTAGGCCCACAAGTCAGCCTGCCACTATACTGGGTCCCAGCTAACAGGGGGAGTATTCATTTTTCTTTGTGCGTAATAAGGAGGCACTTCCTTGCGTGCGAAGATATAGCTGGTGGGTCCGAGCTGTCAGCGGCGGTAACGTTTTTTCCGCGAAGTACAGAGGCCCTTTTGGTGGGTCCCTGATGTCAGGTGGAGGAATCATTATTTTGCGCGTAATAAGGAGGGATTTCCTTGCGTGCGGCCGTGGATCCAGCTGTCGGCCTCTCCACGTACAGTCCACTTCAGATGCATGTCGGTCTTTGACCACGTTCACCAGGCCGCGCCGAGAGCACCAGGGCGGTGGACGATGGCGAGGCCTAGGAAGGGAATGACACGGAGGCAGGGAAGACTCGATAGTTGTTTCCCACACCGTGGGGAGTACGACTGTACGAGGGTTTACTGGTTCGTCTGCCGTCGCTGGAGAATAACAGCGGGTGTGGGTGAGTAGAGGGATGGCTAGGCCAGCGATGGGAGTACGGTGGGGCGGTGAGGCCTGTGCGGCAGAAGAGTCGGCCGCGGGGAGGAGGGAGCAGGCAGTCCCGCCGGCGCTTGTTTGAGCGGCTGGAGCAAGAGCAGAGATTGAAGAAGCACGACGGCCGTTGGATGGCCATCCAACAGTCACTGCTTGTGCGTCAACCTTTTTTTTAGGAAAGCCTCAAATCTGTGGAAAACAGCATCCAGCCCATCTGCCATTATTTCTAATAATTTACAGCCCATTTGCTAATTATTAAGGTTTTTTTGGAGCCCATATTCTTTTTGTTAGCATTACAGCCCATATTGTGGCCACGGTAAAAAATTTATATGAAAATTTGCATATTTCGGTGCGGTCCGAATTGTTTTTAATCCCGAAATTTCGACTCACATTCAAACTGATTTTAAAAATAAATGTATATCAATATAAAATCCAACAAATTCTCCACGCATAAAAATTAATGTAATTTAAAATCTCAAAATGAAAAAAAAGATATTTGAAACTAATTGCCGTTTTGATGTGTTTTAAAAATGTACAACCCATTTCTCATTACGGATGGGCCATTTTCTCGGCCAGCCGAATGAAAGCTCTCCTCGTCTTGAAAGATTTGCAGCCCAAAAGGCCTGGCAAAGCGACTTACTTGGCAAATCACAAAAAAACTGGGCTGTGGCCGTGGACCCAGCTGTCAGCCTCTCCACGTACAGTACTCTTCCGATGGAAGTCGTTCCTTGACCATGTTGACCACGCCGCGCGGAGAGCACCACGACGGTGGACGACGGCGAGGCCTAGGAAGGGGCGACGCGGAGCCGGGGGAGACGCAGCAGTAGAAGCCCGCGCGGAGAGGAGTACGAGGGTTCACTGGTTCGGCTGCGGTGTGAGGCTGCCGTCACCGCAGGGCCTGGCCAGCGGTGGGAATAGTAGGGGGCGGTGAGGCCTCCGCGGCAGCACAGCCGGCCACGGGAGGTAGGAGCAGGCGGCACGACCGGCGCTGCTTTAGGCGGCTGGAGCAAGAAGACCAGAGGTTGAAGAAGCACTACGGCCGTTGGATGGACATCGTACGGTCACTGGAGCAAGAATCGTTCATATTGACTAAGTTGACAAAGCCCTTCGTCCCCGTCAACTTAGTAGGCCCACAAGTCAGCCTCCCACCAAGGTGGGTCCCAGCTAGCCGGGGGAGTATTCATTTTTTTGTGCGTAATAAGGAGGCACTTCCGGTGGGTCCGAGCTGACAGCGGGGGGAACGTTTTTTTCGCGAAATACGGTGGCCCGTCAGGTGGGTCCCAGCAGTCAGGGGGCAAATGTTTTTTTCGCAAAATACGGTGGCCCGTCCAGTGGGTCCCTGCTGTTAGTTGGAGGAATCATTATTTTCCGCATAATAAGGAGGCACTTACTTGCTGCGGCCGTGGACCCAGCTGAGACTCTCCACGTACAGTATGCTTCTGATGGAAGTCGTTCCTTGACCACGTTGACCTCGCCGCGTTCCGTTGGATGCATGCGTCCATGGGCGTGGTGCGTCCCCACTGTCAGCCTCTCACGTACAATCATCTTCCGATGACTCTCGGTTGTTGACCACGTTGACCACACCGTGCCGAGCGCACCCAAACTGGAACGACCCGGAGATGGGGAAGACGGGGCAGTGGAGTCGTAGATGGAGAGGAGTGGGAAACTTCACTGGTTCGGGTGCGCGGCAGCACAGCCGCGGTGCCGCCCACGGGAGACAGGAGCAAGAACAGAGGTTGAAGAAGGAGCACGGCTGTTGGATTAACATCCAACGGTCCAGCTGATAGAATCATTTGTTGATTAAGTTGACAAAGCCGTGCGTACACGTCAGCTTAGTAGGCCCACAAGTCAGTCACCAAATCTGACGGGTCCCAGCTGTCAACGGGATGAATAATTTTTTTCGCAAAACAAGGAGGCACTTCCTTCCATCAGTAGATATAGCCGGTGGGTCCCAGCTGTCAGGTGGAGAAATATTTTTTTCGCAAAAAAAGGAGGTCCCCGCTGTAGCTGGTTCGAATCCAAACCTAGACTATGACTATATATGGTGCTATGCTACTCTGCAAGTAATGAAACTGACATATCCAACGTTCGCTTCTCCTCTTCTCTACTTACTCTGCCTAGCATCAGAAGCTCTGGCCGCAGCAACCATGTCCGTTGGCTGCTCGTCCGCCTGCTCTTCAGCAGGCAACAACCAGATATGCGCCAAGTCGCCACCCGTAGCATCGCCTGCGGGTCTCATCACACCCCCGCCGGCACGCGCACCGCAGCCGATTGCTCATCGCAACCCGCTGCCGTTGGTGTGGTGCCACTGCTGCAAAGCACGCAAAGTCATCCGTCGCATCTCAACAACAATCCGCAACCCTGGCCGAGTCTTCTACAAATGCCCGAATCATGGGGTAATAATATGTTTAAGTGTTGTTCTGCTGCTTTCAGTTGCTGATTTTTTTAATAGTTTGGTTGATGATCTTCCAATTTGATTCGTGTAGAAAAGGGAAGATTCATGTGATTTTTATTTTTGGGAAGTTGCTGACGTGGGGGAATGCAACTACGCAGATTATTTGGTTAGCCGAGGAATCCCAATACCACCAGGTTGGGGTGTTGGACAAGTAACTAAAGGAACGGCAGAAGAGGAAGATGCACAGCAGAAGGTTAAAGATGCAGTTCCTCTGGTCATGGCCAAGCAACAGCTGCTGAACGGCCTTGACAGCAATGAGGAGATGAAAGAGCTTGTGAAGATAATGGGAAAAATCGATGTGCTCTGTAGGATGATTGTCTCTTTATTTGCAGTGTATGTAGCACTCGTGATGTATTCAGTGGCTACGACATGAGCACTTTGCTGGAACTAGTAATGAATGAAACCTATGTAGCAGGCTGGGCATAGTGTTGTGAACATCTAATGATTTCTACTAACGGAAATCAGGGGGTATCCCCTTTTGCTCATATAAATAAATAAATAGCAGAGGCCCTGTCCGGTCAGCTTTGTTCTCATTCGAAGACGTCAAGCAAATTGCAGTCCAACAGCAAACTATGTCATCAAATTCAAGTTTCACAGCCAAATATGAGTACAACTAAACAACAATGTCATCATGTTTTAGTTGTCATACAATCACCAAACACAAATCAGCATACATAACAAGTGATGTTCTCACAGCAAAATACTAAACAACGTGTTCATCAGGTTTCAGTTGTCATAGCAAACACAATTTCACATAGTAGATAAAAACGTCTTCTGACAGGCAAATACGACAAAAGCAATGTAATCATCATCCGCAGCAGCAGCGTCAACATCTTCGCCATGTGTATCAGTCTGAATTGTAATTCCCCACGGTGTCATCTTCTTCTTCGTCCTCAACGTCCTCGAACGTTGGCTTCTTCTTGATCAACTCTTGTATGTCCACAGCACGACAGGCAATCTTTTCGCCGGCGTCATGGACGTGATGGTTCTCAAAGATATTAGGAACATCTGTGTTATCTTGTACATCAGGAGCAGTGTAAGCATCATCTTGCTGTGCAACTTCATTAAACGAATCCCTCTACTCAAACCTTTGCAATACTCTCTAGTCATCGCTATGTGCAAATGTGTCTTCCAAGAAATATATCTGTGTTGCTTGATTTGCCAAAATAAAAGGCTCATTGGTCTGGTACGCCGCATTGATATTGATGGATTTGAAAGAATCATCAACTCTGGGTTTTGCGATCCTGGAAAACAGGTTATACCAACGACAGCACAACAGAACCACACACCGATGATCCTCGAAACTAGACATATACTGCAACTGAACAATGTCTGTTATGTTAGCATACATTTCAGTGGTCTCTTTGTCATACGTATCCGTGCTCATGATGGCACTATTTTGTGTCTTCCTGCCTTCGTCTCGTGCAAGGGTGTTGTAGCGCACATCTCCAACAACGCAAGATTCATAATGTCTTACCCGAGTATCAGGACCCATTGCTAGTGAGTAAAGGGCATCATCAACTGTCGGCCCATCCTCCTGCATCTTTTTAACCTATGGCTAGAAAATAGACAAGCTGATCATCTTATGTACTCAATATATTAAAAAAAACTGACAGTGCACTTGAAAAGCTTACATGGTTCTTGAACCATTTTGCAAATCCTGCCATAACCAGTTTGTCAATGTTTCTTGGATTTTGCGGCAGTAACTCCTTTTTGTAGATGCTGCATAACATAGTGATCACGTCAAACATCTAAATATATAAGAATGTGCTGCAAGTTTAGTAGATTACGATGTATAAGCTGTAGTACTGCACTTACTTGATATAAGGTAGTATCTCAGGACAGTTATTCAACACATACCAAACCATTTTATCCAAATCTTTAGGTTTGTCCTCTTGTCGACTCTTCCCTGTAACTCGCACAGAATAATCGAAAACATTGAGCCCGGGATTGTCTTCACCCACCTCTTTGCTAAGCTGATCAGTTGTTTGAATGTATTTTGAGCAGAATGTCAATGCTTCTATAGCAATGTAGGCCTCTGCAATGGAACCCTCGGGTCTAGCTCTGTTCCTAACATAGCCCTTGAATGTGCCTAGCCGCCTTTCAGTAGGGTACATCCAGCCATACTGTACTGGACCAATAAGTAGTGCCTCGTCAGGTAGATGAACAGCCAAATGCACCATCACATCAAAGAAGGCTGGAGGATATATCTTCTCAAGGTCGCATAGGATAGTTGGTATCTTGTCTCTAAGACGCTCCAAAGCATCTATCCCGATATTCCTACTGCAGAGTTCCCTGAAGAATTGTCCCAACTCTGCAACTGCTCCGTATAAGTTAGGGCGCGTGGCCCAATCCTCTAAGGATAACAGGTAAAACCCTTTGAAGTAGGACGTGGCAGTCATGAGTTTTCAACCCTTGTACCTTGTTTCCATCTGCACTGACTCTCCTTTTAGGGCTGGAAGCAAATCCATGTGGGAATCTCACACATGACAGGACCTCGCAGAATTCTTTTCTTTTTACCTTGTCCAAGACGTACACAGCTGGTGCCATATCCCGTGGTTTACCTTCATCTTGCACCTGCAAATCCTTTCTGATACCCAGGTGTGTCAAATCAATCCTAGATTTTAAGGTATCTTTCGTCTTGCCTTCAATATTAAGAATTGTGCCGATAATGCTATCACATATATTTTTCTCGATGTGCATCACATCAAGATTATGCCGCAGATCCAAATCTTTCCAATACTCCAAGTCCCACAAAGTGGACCTGCAGGTAAACAATAATCTCTGTTCTACCCTGCCACGCTTCCTTTTCCCGCTACCATTTCCAGGATGGTTTCCTGGTGTAATATGCCTGACCTTCTCTAATTCCACTTGCAACTCATCGGCGGTGAGCCTCTTTAGCGCATCACGGTTTTCATGCTTTGCATTGAACACATGTCTTCGGTATTTTCTAGGATGCGGCTTGTCCTTGGCAAGGAAACGGCGGTGTCCAATGTAACAGATCTTGCTAAGTATTGCGTATGACAGCGGATTCCTGTCACAGCGAACACATGCATTGTAACCATGTGTCGTTCGCCCTGACATAGTGCCCAAAGCCGGATAATCATGGATGCACCAAATTATAACAGCACGCAGAAACAAATCAGCTGGTGGGCTGCTATATAGGTCTCGAGTGAGAACACCCTTCCATAGCTGTTGAAGTTCCTCCACAAGAGGCTCCATGAACAAATCAAAATCCTTTCCAGGACTTTTTGGACCTGGGATGAGCAAGGCCATCATGTAGTTTGATTCTTTGGTGCAGACATTTGGAGGAATGTTGTAAGGGATAACAAGCACTGGCCACATGCTATATGTGGCGCTCTGGTGGCCAAATGGGTTAAATCCATCTGAAGCTAAGCCAAGTCTAATGTGTCTCGGGTCAGCAGCAAACTCTTTGTGTTTATCATTGAAGCTTTTCCACTCACTACCATGAGATTGATGGCTCATTACATTCGGACCTTTCTACTCCTGGTTTCTAGAATGCCACAGTACATCCTCTCTTGTTTCAGCATCATGAAACAACCTCTGCAATCTTTGTATAATTGGAAAATGTCTCAGAACATAATGAGGAATCCTCTTCACAGCATCGCCATCTTTCCATCTTGATGATTTGCATTTCAGGCGTTCACTTAAGTTGGCATAATCCTTCCGGAACAGAACACAATTATTCTTACAAACATGGATCATATCATATCCAATTCCAACTGCACGAAGGAAATTCTACATTTCACTGTAGGTGTGTGGCAGCTCAGACGCATCTGGGAAAGATTCGCGGAAAGCAGCCAACATCGCATCAAATGATTTGTTGGTCATCTGCTCAGATGTCTTCACCTGAAGAAAGGTGACCATAGCTGAGAATACTGACAGCTTATTTCCTGGGGTGACAGCAACGTTGCATTGTTCCAACATGCGGGCCCACCGTTTTTCTTCTGCAGGTGAAAGTTCACGGAATGCACGAGCATTTTGTAGCATTTTTTCAATGTTGGTCAAACTCACTGGCTCTGCCACCACCACCTCCTCCTCCTCTTCCACCTGAGCATCAGGCGAATTAAGATGGTGATCTGCTGCTTCCACGTAGTCAATAACATTGACGTTCACAGCTTCACCATGATGAACCCACCTAGTATATGTGACCGACATCCCATACAAGTGTAGATGATTTTGCACAGTTGACTGGGGTCTTGTAACTGAATTAATACAACTGCTACACGGGCAGAGCACATCTGATTTCGGACCACCGTACTCAGCTCTGATAAAGTTCATGAAGTTTTCAACCCCCTCGACATATGCAACGGAGAATCTTCGAGCAGAAGTTATCCAAGTCCTGTCCATCTGTTAGACATACAAATTAGTTCTTCTACTAGATATAACAGGAAAAACATATATGCTTTTTTTATGAAGTCCAGGAAAAAAATACCTAGGTCGATGTCTAAAGCTATGGCAAGATATTTGGATGAGCAGATCTAAGTAACGAAATATATGTAAAGCTAATTCAGCAAACAGATTTGAGTGCCAAATTATGGCAGGCTGTTTCAGCAGTCAATGAGGCCGAGCACACAACCATCGATCTATCGAAGGCCATCGCAGGAACAAAGATCGAGTATAAAACGGTGTAGAGCTATTTCACCTAACATATTGGCTACTAGACCATGGCAATCTACATCACAATAAATATATGGCAGGATATGTTAGCAACTAATCGGCCTTGGCATGCCATCTCAGCTAAGCAGATTGATCGAGTGCAGAACAGGGCAAGGAAGCTTCTTAAGTAGAGCATATTGACAGTAAACTACTTCGGCAAACAGTGAGATAACAGCGTCTATCAGCTAACATTCAGCGCTACATCGACATGAACGGGGCCTCAGTCTAGAATGCGCGTACCGTGGGAGAAGCTGACCGCCGTGCGTCTCCACACGAACGTCGCCAGCGGTGGCGGCGCTGACCGCCGTGCGCCTCCACAAGAACGTAGCCAGAGGTGGCGGCGCGGCTAGAGGACGGCAGTCTACGAGAGCGTACTGTGGGAGCGAGAGGATCGCCGAACCGCGGCACCAACGTATCGGCGCGGCAGGGTAGGCGGCTTTGGCGGAG
>NC_057799.1:1549725-1595683 GCF_018294505.1 Triticum aestivum | reverse complement strand
ATGGTCGGTTTCTCCAAGTGCAGTCCCACGTGTCAGTGAAGAGGAAGCCGAAGCGCGTTCCGTTTGCGTGAGCTGTGTGCAGGACCGAACGTGTGTGGGGTGCAATGCGACCGCGACAGGAGTGCTGGGAGTGTACCGCCTTTTTTCCTTTTAAACTAGGTGCTTCGCCCCCTGAAAAAAAAAATTTGTTGCTTCGCGCGATCCATCGATACTACTACTAGTAATCCGGTAATCCCGACTAAAACTGCGCGGCCGGGTCTTTTCCCACGCGATATGCTGGGAGGTTGCCTTAGTTGGGTTTTTTAGGATGAGTAATGCTACACCTACGTAATCCCAGTTACGTAATTAACGTAATGTGAAACGTGTGAGCTGTTGATTGTAGATTGGGGGGAGGGAGGGGCCCACCACCATGAAAATCAGGGGAGGGGAGAGAGAGAGGCACTTTACGTTAACCCTTTTGTAGGTTCCCGTAGATGTAGAAAGATGTGAAATGCGTGAATGTATAGTGGACACGTACTATTGGAGTGCCTAAGATAATTTGTGTATGTATAGACCCTATGTGTTTATTTTACTTCGCATGTTAGATTTGTGTCGGTTCAATAAAAAGCAGAGTTGGTGATGATGGTGTGCCTGTCATCCTGCAATATAGGTCGTCCGATCTATATCTAACAGATAGGAAGGAAACTATGACTATTTACCCGCACTCCTCTCCACATTTGCAGATAAGGCTTTCCCTCGTTCATCCTTTTCTCCCACAAGATCTTGATCTTCCGTGCAAGGCACGGGCATCTTGCTAGTACTCCTACAATATGTATATTATTGTGAAAGTTCATATGCACCGGCCGAGATTCATGCAAACACGGCAGATTTTCATTACATTTCGAACTTTGATAGGACAGAAAAATAAAACAAACCTGACCCTAAACCTATTCTACGGCGGTGACCGACGTCCTCCACATGCGATCTCTATGTACGGGGGCGGGGTTCAAGACCCATGAAGTGAAGGTGCAGTCTCCGGCGAGGAAGAGTAGAACACGGGATACGGACCGGCCTGTTGGCACACCATGCCCTGCCGCCTTCCATGCCCTACTCATCCTCGGAGGAGTCCCCGACCTCGGCGGTGCCGGACGTTGGACGGCGGCAAGTAGGACGCGTGGCTGGCGGTGCTCCCGTCGTCGGCCGCCAGCGTGGCCACTGCTTGTACGGTCGCGTCCGCGTCCGGCTACGGCGCTATTGCGTCGCGAGAGGCGACTTGAGCGAGGGCGGTGACCTCGAGCTTCATCCCCAAAGACAAGCTCTCCTGCAGAGCGTTCGCACTTGCGGTCATGGCGGATGTGGTGCCAGGTTGGAGGACGATGCGCTATGGTGTGGAGGTTAGCTGGGCGTTGCCGCTTTAAGTAGCACATTCCGGTGAGGCCAAGCGTCCGGGTGCGTCATTAAGTCGCCGGAGTTGGTTCCTCGGGCACCGAGCCTCTTAACGACGACATACGAATGGATGGCATGAATGCGGGCAGCTGGCGCCGGCTGGGAACGCACCACGCGACGCCGCGAGGGACGAGGGTTTTGGTGTGCCAGGGTAGTCAGCTGCGGTCGTGGCAACGTTGGAGATGCCCTTTGCTCACATGCGATCCCCGCATGTCACTGAAAAAGCAAGACGACCCGGCATGGTCTCAGGTCCAGAGGATGCAGTTGGCCATGCTACACCACTCCACGGACGCGTCGCGGTGCCCCGTGCATCCTCGACGAGCCGGGTGTTGGGGTGTGTTTGGATTGTGCCCAAAGTGCACCTTACCAAAATTTTGGTCATGACCCAAAGATTGGTCTTTGTTTGGATGGTTGCCATTTTTTCGGGATGCCAATGAACTCTAGCTAACTCTACTTCATTTTTCTTGCCAATGTCGGCCAAATCATGGGCAACCAATACCTCAACCAAAATTTTGGTCATGACCCAAAGATTGGTCTTTGTTGGATGGTTGCCATTTCTTTGGCATGCCAATGAACTCTAGCCAACTCTAGTTCATTTTTCTTGCCAATGTCGGCCAAATCATGGGCAACCAATACCTCAACCAAAATTTTGGCTACCCAATGCTTTGATGGGGCAACCTTGGGCACAAACCAAACATACCGTTGGTCGTGCCACAGCACTAACGCCACCCTCGGCACACTGAAACCGACCGTGTCTAGCGACGATATGAGCGTGTCGCTCACCGCGGTCGCCGTGTCCAGAGGCAGTGCTGGAGCTGCGCCCCGTTGTTGGCCCCAACGACCCACATGAGCGGTTGTCGGTGGCGAGGAGGTCGTGGGCCAGCTCCTCCATTGGACTAGTCTGCGCTACGTCGTCCCGACGGGTGTGCCCCACATGTCGGTTTCCCTGTTTTCCCGGCCATATTCGAGCGTCAGTGCTCCGCGTTGCGCATTAGGCCTTTCACTATGTAGGCCAAGCGAGACAACTTATTGTTTATTTGAGCCGTTCAAGTATAATCATGTGGAATTTGCTTATTTCTCATTCCTCAACAACCCTCTTCTCCATCGATCATGTCACCCTCCGGTCGAGTCCATCCTCCCGCATGCCTCATTTGAACATTCCGCCGAGTATCATTCGCATGTACCCACCCTAGTCCTCTTTCAATAGATCTCCGGACCCCGAGATGAAATCGAGAGGGAACGAGTGGGGGCACGTGATACCTAAGGCGGATTCAAAATTTTGAACCGGTGATCATAGCATCCGCAAATCATATATAAAGGGTATTCAATGTTCGTTTCGTTTTTGAACGTACAATATACTCCCCCTATCCTTTCTAGTTTACATATAAGTTTTATGTGTAGTCAAAGTATCTCTACTTTGATCAAAAAGGTATCAACATTCAACAACACCCAATCAATATTGTTAGATTCGTACGTACTCCTAGATTTGTACTCGAGATGGTTTCCATTTTGACTATTGACAAGATTAATAGTACATGAGATGTATAATGTGAAAATTATATCATTGGAAACTCCTTTCACATACGAATTTGACCGTATGCTTTGTGTAAGTTGCATGTCATATATTATTACTCTAACATTTGGTCAAAGTTAGCCTCGAAAAACGCATTAGACCCTGTATGCTTTGTGTAAGTTGCATGTCATATATTATTACTCTAACATTTGGTCAAAGTAGTATAGTGGAAGTGGATCCTCTGACGTAGGTATCCCTGCCTTACCCTCCCTTTCGGTCACTTACTGGCAGACCCCATGCTTGCTAGGCCCCACATGTCAGTTACTCAATGGGTTCGGCTACGTCAGGGGATCCCCATCCATAGTATACTCCCTCTGTTTTTATTTACTCCGCATAAAACGGAGGGAGTGGTAGTATAATAAATGACGCGGGCGGGGGAGGGGAGGGACGTCGGTTTGCTCTCAACTGCGGTCCCAGAAGCGAGCGAAAACGCAAGACGAACCGCGTTCCATTCGGTGAGCGACATGGAGGGTCCAGCATGCCGGGCTGCAACGCGAACGCGACAAGAGCGATGTACAGTCAAAACCAATTGACCGGTCGTCACCGGAACCACTATTCACACCAGAACCTTCGCTGCTCGGCCTACGCCAGCCACTGCCCTAAAACCACACCAAATCTCCAGCCCATTCCCCCACCTTTCGATCCCCTAGCCCGCATCAAGTGTCCCCTAGTTCGCCGGAAAGCCATGGTGCGCCGCAAGATCACTTACTACAAGATGCTGATGCCGGAGCGCCGCGCAGAAATCGCGGCGGCGGTCGGCGCCACAGACCTCCGTTCCCAAGCTCGCTTTGCGGCGGGCCAATCCCCGAGTTCTCTGGAGCCAAGCTACGAGGAGGAGGAAGCCGATCCAATGTTCATGGCGGAGGTCGCGGCGCAGAAGGCCCCCGATGGGTATGAGACGACGGACATCGACTTCGTGCCGGCGTCCGAGTCCCCCATGGTGCAGGCGGACCAGCGGTTCAACATGGCGATACTAAAGGAGGACCAGGAGGCAGAGGCTCAACTCGACGCGGAGCGCGCGCATGCCGCTGCCATCGAGGCTCTCCTGCAGGCGGAACCGGATGTCGTGGATGTGAACCGGGCGGTGGAGGCTCAACTTGAGGCGGAGCGCGCGGATGCCGCTGCCATCGAGACACTCCTGCAGGCGGAACCGGACGTCCTGGACTTAAACCGGGCGGCAGAGGCTCGACTCGATGCAGAGCGCGCGGATGCAGCTCTCATCGACGCCCTCCTGCAGGCAAAACCGAACGTCCTGGACTTGAACCAGGCGGCGGAGGCTCGACTCGACGCGGAGCGCGCGGATGCCGCTACCATCGAGGCCCTCCTGCAGGGGGAACCGGACGTCCTCGACTTGAACCGGGCTGTGCTCTCGTCCGTGCAGAGCGCCCGCACGCTCCGCTTGAACGAGTAGCTGGAGGCCGAGGACAACCACGGTGCGGAGACACACGTCGGCAGCGACGGCTGGTTCGCGCCGACAGCCAAAGACGACGAGGCCGTCTCTTTCCGCTAGCAGTGATAGTTTTTCTTTATGTTGTTGTTTTTGTGGATCTTTTGCTGTGTAAAAACATATATTTGTTATGCAAGTCGCCTGACTTGGGTCAGTCTACCATTTCAGGCGGTTGGATGAATATCCTACGTCTCCTAACCCTTCTTTCCTTCTTCCTCACCTCTTCTTCTTCCCCAACAGACCACCGCACGGGCCGTACGGATACTCCCCAACATGCGGTTGGATAAACATACTCTATGAACGAAAATTAGGTGTCAGCGATAGGATGGCTGAGTTTGGTTTGTTCACATGCGACATCACGTGTCAGTGAGGGTGCGTTCCCTTGGTTGGGTTTGCGGCGTGCAGGAGCGACTGTGTGAGGGTGCGGTGCGACCGCGGCATGCAGGTGCGACCGTGTGAGGGTGCGGTGCGACCGCGACAGCCGTGCACAAGTGTACCTCCTTCTCATTTTGAAAACTTTAGGCAAGCTTGCCAAAAATGTGTGGCGAAGTTTGGCTATGCAAGGCCTAGACCCAAATCGAATAAGTACGTACGTACTAGGAGTACTAGTGTTAAAAAAGAAAGGCGGGGTTTTCCTTTGCGGGATTTAATCGATACAAATCCTCGTTTCACGTGTCAATTAATGCGTATTTTTTTCTCCAAAGACCAAAGAGCTAACCATATCACTCCTCATCGCTTGATTAATGCAGCGCCATGCAAACCAACCTTCTCACTTCCGCATGCATGCAGGGGATATTAATGTCCTTGGTTGCTAACCCCATCAATTTTGCCTCGATTAGTGTTAGTGGCCCTTTGCAAATTGTAATTTTGATATACTGGCCTTGTGTACAAAAAAAGGAGGTAGTAACTATATTTGACTTCCTTCCCCATTGCGGTGACGTCGACGATATCTTTTTTTGGGTGGTTTGGCGAAGTGCGTTCGACGGAGAACACCATTGAGGGAGACCACGGTAAGTCGTTCGCAAGTGCCGCCTGCAAGCCGAGACAACCGCCTTATTTGCATCCAGGAAGTCCTTTACTAGTACTACTAGGAGTACTAGTGCGGTGAGATGGTTTCTCGAAGAAGACGATGGAGAAGCGGGGTCAACGAAGAGTTAAATGATGGTTGCTTCGTCCGTGCTTTTGTGATTTGACGCCTCACTGCTTTGTGATTTGTGATAGAAGGGACAGGGGAGTAGACTCTGTACTCTATACTGTACTACATGCGTCCAAGCATGGGAGAAAGAGGAGAGACGTTGCATTTTTCTATTCCTTCAATCAATCAATCAGGGAGCTTCGGTTCCATCTTTTTGGCTTTGGCAACACCGTCCACAATGGTTCCCACGATGCCAAAAGCTATTTTCACATTTGGCTACACATTGTGGATGCCCTTAACCGTACCACTTGGTTTTGCTCCTGTGTGCTATCTATACAAATCTCAATTATATTGATCTAAAAAATAATAGAATCAAGATTAGTAAAAAGGAGGTGATTTTGCCGCGCGGATGGCGGGGGAGGTTTCTTATTTGAGCAATGCTACATCCATGTAATGGTTTACGTAAATTTACGAACTAATGTGATGTGGGACTATTTGATTGGATTAAAGGAGAGCATTAGGCCCACCCCACCTGAAAATCAGGGGGCATATATAGATTAGATTGAAAGTATACGTAGCAGCTACGTAGCCCTTTTTAAGTCTAGGATTAGGCTTCTTATTTTTGGAGGACGTTGTCCTGGCGGTTTGCTAACATGTGGTCCCACGTGTCAGTGCTTTACCAAGCCGATCCGCGTCCCACATGAGGCAGAACAACGACAGAAGCAACACGTGGTTAAGTTGAAGAAGATGAGGGAGAAGCGGATTCAGCAACGAGTGAAATGATGGTTTCTTCGTCCCTCCAACTTAACTGCGGGAAAGGTGCAGCTTGTGATTTGACGCCTCATTGCTCATTACTACGCCGGCGCCATGACTGGGGTGCTTCACCCCGGCTGCTCTGCACTGTATTCTGGTATGGCACGTGGACCCGGTAGCTTGATGTCCCACATGTCGGCGAAAGGGACTAGAAGATTTATGAAAGCGAGCGCTCCACTCTTACGACGGAGGAGTAGACGACACGACGGCCAAGTGAACTGTCACTTGTAGTACTGTATAGTACTATAGTTTTGCTGTTTCGCATGATCCATCGATACAAACCCGATTAAACAGGAAAGGGCGGGATTTTTCCCGCGCGGTAGATGATACTGGCCATACATTTCAAAGGCAATCTTAATGTATGCAAACTAAATAATTATAAGTAACAATATGATATCTAGTAAAACTAAAAACAAATATGATTTATTGTGTTAGAGTGTAGTAGTAGTGCTGTATTGCATAGTTGTTAGATGTAACATCCGAGAACGTGTAGAGATGTAGTTTTGGAGGGCCTACAGAGAGAAAAGCGTAATACGGTCACCGAACTTCAGAATAAGCTGATTATGGTCATTATATACGTTTTGCGGTGATTATACGGTCAGTTGCTCACAGTTCAGCATCGGATTGTACTCTGTTGACCGGCCAAATAGTCTGCGTGGCGCCATGTTGACTAGTTAAATTGACCACGTTCCTTGTAGGTCCCACCTGTCAGTTCGCATAGGAAAAAGGTCAGATAAACACAAATTTACGCAGGCGCGACAAGGCTCCAACCCGTGCGCGGGAATCACCTGGTTGTGTATGTGTCTGTCAGGGCCTGATGTGTGCGCATGCACGTGTAAGTTGAGCACTTGAGCGTGAGAGTGTGTGTTGGTCGTGTGGTGTACTGGTGTGTGCATGCATGCGTGCGTGTGTGCGTGTGAGTGTTGCGTGCGTGCGTGTGAGTGTTGCGTGTGTGCGTGCCTGCATGTGTACGTGTGAGTGTTGTGTGCGTGCGTGGGTGCATGTGTTTGTGTGAGTGTTGCGTGGATGCAGTTCGTGTGCATGCGTGCGTGTGTGTATAATCACCACACCAGCTCCTGTGTGTTAAAACAGACGGCTCAGCATACCAATACAAGGCCACCTTGTCCGCTGTGCCCGCGGTCATGACTTCGAACCACTGTCCAAATATTTTTTTGTCGTTTGTTTTCATTCTTACTAGCAAGATGTCCGTGCGTTGCACGTAACATCAAGATGCATTTGTATGACTTGTTTATCTTGTGAGAGAAAAGGATGAACGAGGGAAGGCCTTATTTGCAAATGTGGAGAGGTGTGTGGGTACCTTTTTGCAAAATTGCCATAGTTTCTTTCCTGTCCGTCGGATATAAATCGCACGGCCTATATTGCAGGATGGCAGGCACACCATCATCACCAACTCTATTTTTTATAAGAGTGTATTTTATGTATTTTATAAGAGTGTAGATGCAGAGTAGATACAAGTCGACAGGTGGGCATGATGGTAGTGAGATAATGTGATGCAACACTAGAGGTGCCACGTGGAGCGTTTAACTGGTCAACTAGTCATGTCATGACCAAATACAGAGTTGTACGGTGAGCCCGTGACTGTATAATAACCACTAAACGTAAACGGTGACCGTAATGAGTGGATTCTGAAGTCCAATGTATGTATCGTGCTTTCGCTTCCAATACAATGATTGTCATTGCATATATCGCGAGAGAAAGATGAAACATGCGTGAATTTTCTGGGGGCTTACTTTTAGAGGACCTGGAGATAGTTTTGTGTGCATACGTGAAAGGGGCGTACAGGGGGAGTATGCGATGGAGAGAGAGATGCTCTTCGTTTCTGTTTATTATGACTAACTTTGTATATAGTATAAAAATATACAAATTCACAGTGCGGAATAAATATCATTGTGGGCACCATGCAATGCAAATTAGCGTTCGTACTCCTCCATATAACTTTGTAATGTTGTATATATGTAGAAACTCTAAAATAATTTTTTGGCCACACTTTATTCAAAAGGAATGTTGTATGAGAAATAAACGTGAAGAGAGGGCTTTTTAGATCAATGGGGTACGTTATGTAACATGTGTGAATGTGTAGTTCATGCATTTGGCGGGGCCTAGAGAGGTATGTGTGTGTATTACGTATTCGAGAGAGGCATGGATAGAGGGGCCGACCGGGGGGCGTGGGAGATATAGCACGAGAAATGAGAGTGGTCTAGAGATAGAGAGACGAATATGACGTCACGACAAGAGATTCCATTCCCTTGAGTGTGTATATGCAAGGGGGGAGGGAATAGAGGCACTAGGAGAAATTTTCTGTGTGTGTGTGGTGTTTGTGTTGGTATATGTGGGTGTGAGAAGATAATGAGACGTGGGGGCAGAGGGTGTGTCACCGCATCAGGTCCGGTGGGTCGAGGTGAAGCCCTTCGTTCGGTTCCGACCTGCACCACATTGGTCGGCCCGTGACGCATTTAGGAAGACCCATGGATGACTAGTCGTACAAGACAAAGATAGCAGAATTGTGAAGGACTCTATGTCCACTGACAAAGCCGGCTAGGATTTGTAACCCTAGGTTCTCGGACTAAGGTAACCCCTTTATCTCTGATATTACTATTCATCCAACCTAACTTTAAGGGGCATCCTACAGAATGCATTGCTAGAAGCATACTCGTCGATTAGGAAGAGAGGTGTGAGACAATGCGTGAGAGACAGGCGTAAAGATAATGTGCGTACGTGAGACACGTAGGCAGGTCCATGTATATAGAAAGGGTCGATGAGGATTGTGCGTGTGTATGTTTGCGAGAGGAAGAGTGCTTGTGATAAAGGTTAGTGAAAACAGTTGTAAATGGTTACGAGAGGGAGGGAGAGTTATATCTAGAGCATGTGTGCGAGAAAGACACCTTGGGAGAGAGTGTGTGAGAATGTGTGAGAGACCTTCGATGGAGAGTGAAACTACACGTAAAAGACTGCTCTACACATTGATTAAAGATATAAATTGTATCCAAATATTAGGATGGGATCATGATATTAGCAATTCGCGTAAGGAGCGGTCATTGATCCATCAGACATCTAGATTCTATAAAATTTGAGCATGTCTATGTTATTATTCGACACAATTGAACCACATAGTTAGTATTTTGAACTCTAGACAATGCACCGCTTTAGCAATCGGATATAAACGTGAGTATAGTTCATGTTGTGTGTGTAAAGCACATTATACATACGAAAGTTACACAATGGACATTATAAATGGCTACCTATGAACTAGCATACATTTGATTCAACTTAAGGTGGTTTAAAAAATCGAATTCAACAGGAAGTCCATTCAATTATTTGAATTTGATATCAGGGCATTTGTAAACCATACCTAAATTATGGGGGCACCAATCTTTGCTCTGGTTTTGTACATAATAGCATATGTAGTCGTGTACAAAATAGATTCAAATTTAGCTCCTCCATTCCAAAATAATCGTAGTTATAGGATTTTCCAGTGTCAAAATTTCAAAAATAAGCAGATTATTTAATGAGGTTTTCAAACATACAAGGTCAAATATAACGTTGTCTATTTAGGTCAATCCTCATAGTTCAAGAGTACTCTAAGCGCCAAAAGAGCCTCTACTCCCCCGAAACCGCGTGAGACCAATGTTTGGTAGTACAAGGAAACTACTTTTCTAACAACTCCGACCCGTGAAACCTACCGGCCCGACGTCCAAAGGTCTAAACCGGGGTAGGTTTGTAGCTTAATCTATACGCCACGCAACCGCATCCGAAAAACATTCATACACAATGGCCGCCTAAGCACACATGCGCGCGGCTGAAATCGCTCCCGCCCACTATTTGGGACACCTGGGATTACCATCCTACCCCGACCCGCAGTAGGTCTGAAATTTAAAAGGGGGGCAAAGTTTGTACTTTCCCCAAATTTCAAACAAGCGCGTCCCATCTTCTGTTCAAAAAAGCCAAAAACAAGCGCGTCCCAGACCAAAACATTGTTCCCCCCCACCCGTACGATTCCCCATTCGTACTCCGTGGGCGCCAAAACTACCTCTCCACCAGCCGCGAAACCCCGGCGTCCTCCGTCCGCCACCCCATCCCACCCATCAACCGCCGCCCTCCTCCATCACGCCGGAGCTGATACCCCGACGTCGTCGTCCACCGCAACCTCAACCGCAACGCCCTCCACGGCTAGTAGTTGAAGCCGAGGCCGAGCCGTCCGTACCCGAGCCAGTTCAACCACGCCGTCCTGCGCCTCACCGCTGCCGCTCCAACTTCACCGCCATCCACCGCACCAGAGATGTTCCTGCTATGCCGTCCTTCACCGCCTCGGATCTGCTTCCCCTCCGCCGACATACGGCCGCGGCAACACAGTCAACAATTTGGCCATGGGTTCGTCCAAGCCTGCACCCTCCAGAACATCGGTTTCCCCGGTAAAAAGAAGAAGATCGGCGCGACATGTGGAGGTGACCACACCGGCAACCGAAAAAGGTACTCCACACTAGTTGACCGCTTCTTCTTGATACTAGATGTTCCTAGTAACTCGCGATGCACAAGGTTTCTCCTCATATACTATTTCACCTTAGCTAGAGGTCCGTCGCCCCCCCTGAATTTCAATTTCTGGCCAGTTGATTCCCAATTAACGGAAGCATTCCTCGGCGTAACGGGCGCTAGTACGCCTATTACGCCGGGGAAGCAGCGCCTTGGTGTTTATCTTAGGGGCGTGTGCGGCCTAGAGCTAGTAGCGCCTGATCTGGAGGTCGGCCGGTATTAAAGGGATGGCCTGGGGGCACTGCCAAGCACGGCGGTGGTGTGAGGTCGATGGGAGGGCGGGGCGGCTGAGGCAGTGGTCTGGGCCGGTGGTCGCTGGCGGTTCGAGAAAGATCGTCAACACTGACTAGTGGGAGGTAGACGAAGGCCATCTGCCCGTTCCTTATAGATCGGATGCTTTATTAAAAAAATTGACTGACCTATTTATTTTCAGTCAACTGTTATCTTAGATATGACCACATGTGGTGGTGTGCTGGAGGAGTACCTGCATTTCCTGTGCTCATATATTACAAAATCATACGGAGTAGAAACTAATTTTGTTTGCCATGCAATGTTGTAGAGCTATCATATGTCTCCTGTCATTTATTTTTCAGCCACCTGCTATCTGCTACTTTTACAGTGCACTAGTTCGACACACACTTCACCCTTACTCTCACTATTGTGTTTTTATGCAAGGGTATTTCAGACTCTGCTGCCATGAGAGAAGCCAAAAAGAAAAGAGAGAAGTCGCTCCAGCTTCGTGTGCGGTTAGGCAAGACACGTTACAGCGCTATAAAGGGTGCAGTGTCAGCAGATGGAGACGGTAAACGTAGCTCTGGAGTTGATGACCTCGCTCGCAATGAACCACCATCCCAGGTGCTTGGTTTAACTTCGCGATGTCATATGTGGTTGCATGTTCCATATGGTGTCTAGCTTGTATTCGAAAGGCCGAAGTCGGTAAGATAAGGAAAGATATTTTTTTACATGAACCACCATCCCGTGAGCACCAGAAGAAAATAGCTAGTCAGGGCACTGGCCGAGCCAGTGACAAGCCCAACAAAGATAGGCATCACCTGGAAGCCAACTAAAAAGCTGTGATGGTGGCGAAGCAGCCCGCCTCCCAACAGGCTCTCAGATCCTAGATGATCATGCTCACCACTCCAGCCGGATGTCTAACTTGTATTGCTTCCAATTTGGTTAAATTGCATCTGCTTAGCTTACACATTATACCTTTGAATATGACATGCCTTTCTGTTTTTTGGTACATACTAGTACATCTGTGTATTAACCATGTTCTTACATCAAACTAATGTTCTTGTGTATCCCTTATCAATCACTTATGACGAGGCATGCAGGCAAGGGGACTACTCCTCATTTAAAGAATGCAGCGTCAGCCTCCAGACATGATTCTCAAGAAACAGAAATGCTAGATGAAGATAGTGAACGTAGCTCTGTAGTTGATTACAGCATTTCCCCTACACTAGCATCGCAGGTGCTTGCTCTAACTTGGCAGCGTGATATGTGGTTGCATGTTGGATATGGTGTCTAGATTGTAATTCTTCCAATCTGGTTAAACTGCATGTGCTAGTCTGCTTAGCTTATACATTATACCTGTTAATGTGACATGCCTTCCTGTATTTAGTACATAGTACATTTGTCTATTAAGCATGTCCTTACATAAAACTATTGTTTTTTTGTATCCCGCATCAATCAACATGACGAGACACCTTTAGTATATGCAGTGCGATATTAGTTGCATCTTTCATATGATTTATAGCATGCGCTGCTTCTAATTTGTTGAAATTCCATTTATGATGGGACGCTTTTAACTTGGCAGAGTCATATTGGTTGCATCTTTCATGTGGTGTCTAGCTTGCATTGCTTCTTATTTGCTGGAATGGTTTCTGCTTAGTTTACACAAACAGTTGTGAACATGCCATGCCGTCCTGTTTTTCGTACATATTCCATCCTGGTATCATGTGTTTGCCTTACATCAAAGTAGTGATTGTCAGTATCATGCATGAATGAGTTCTGAAGAGAGAATTTTATTGCTTTTTCTTGTCAATTTTACTTGACAATTCAAAATCAATAAAGCGGAAGGAAGTTAGCAAGGCAGCGGATAAAGGTGCTCCTTCCGAACGGAGGGCCTCTACAGTTTCTACTCCTCCACACCCCAAGATGATTTCCAAGACAACACATGCATAGACACTCAACAAAGCTGTGTTGATGATGAGCACGTCTCCCCTAGTGCAGCATCACCGGTGCTCCCTCTAACTTGGCACTGTTATATGTGGTTGCATGTTATGTGTGATGTCTAGCTTGTATTGCTTCTAATTTTGTTGAATTCCATCTGCTTACTTTACACATTATACTTGAATAAGACACGTGTTCCTGTTTCTAGAACATACAATATCTGTCTATCACACCATGTTCTTACATCAAATTACTACTGTTGTGTAGCAACAATCACTTATCATAAGACACGTTTGACTTCGGAGTGTGATATAGGTTACATCTCACATTCTTTTCTGGCTTGTACTACTAATTTCTTGAAATGGCACTTATGACGAGACAGTTTTAACTTGGTAGAGTGATATTCATTGCATCTTTCATATGGTGTCTAGCTTTCATTGCTTCTAATTTTTTGAAATGCCTTCTCCTTAGTTTACACATCATAAGCTGTGAATATGCAATGCTGTGAATATGCAATGGCAGTAATGACGAGAGACCTCTAACATGGTAGTGTGATGTTGTTTGCATCTTGCATATGATTTATTTCTTGTACTGCTTCACATTTGTTTAAACGCCATTTATGATGAGACACTGTTAACTTGGCAGAGCGATATTTGTAGCATCTTTCATATCGTGTCTACCTTCCATTGCATTGCTTCTAATTTGGTGAAATGTCTTCTTCTTAGTTTACACATCATAGTTCTGGTTATCTCTTCCGTCCTGTTTTTCATACATATTACATCCTCCTATCATGTGGTTGTCTAACATCAAAGTTCAGTTCGTCTGCATCACGCATCAATTTGTTCAGAAGAACTAAATTGTTGATCGTTTTTCTTGTCGGCTTGACTTAACATGGCATAGAGAAAGAGGAAGAAACACAGAATGGCAGGGAATGAGAAGCGGATGAATCCTGCTGATTTTGCTAGTACTGATGGTGCAATAGAAGGGCAAAGTCCAGCGGAAAATTCTACAAACACGGCATCCCATGCTACACGAGTTGCAAAAAAAAAGCCAAACAGAAACAAATAGTTGCCACCAAACAAGCAGAGACAGCCCTAGTTCTTGCAACACCTACCACAGTACTACCAGCTGCACGACTTACTCGTGCGTCAACTGAGCTAGCAGCACGTTCCCAAGCTCCCTTGCCACCTGACACTACTTCCCAAGCACTCTTGACACAAGACGAGTTGGCAATATCAGATGAACCTTGTGAGCTTCAACAGCAAGAAGGTAGTTGCTGGAGTCAAGTTACAGTTGCATGCTTCTTTATATGTAGTCTCACAGTTTGATGTACACTAACACTTCCTATGTTCGTTGTTGGACTAGCACCTAGGCGCAAGAGGAAACAAACATCAGGGATAATGCTCGATAGGTTAACTAAATCTAGAGGAGGAAGAATGGAGATCTGTTTTGAGGCTGGTTTAAAAAGTCCACGTGATGCTACAGAGTCAGCCAAGTTAGTATCAGAGGTAGCGGTTGCCGTTAGGTGTCATGTACGTATCCTCCCAACATGGATTCACTACTGGAATGACAAAGACGAAACCCATTTCAACACCTTCCTCGACCATTTATCTGTATGTATGGTTATGTATGGAAACTAGTAATATCGTCTTGCTCTGTCCCATACTTTCTAGGTTGCTGATAATGAGACTCCCATAATTTTCAACAGATGAGGTTCAAGTTGGATAGCCAAGATGATGCAACCAGACAAGCTTGCACCCATGTTTTCAAGTCTGCTCTGCGACAGTATCGGTATAACTTGAGGAAAACTCCCTTTGAAGGCAAGGCTAACAGTGAACTTTCCCAAACATCTCTAGTGGAAAATATATCGGATGAAGACTGGAGGGGCCTTGTTAAACACTGGTCTGATCCGAAGTATCAGGTACATTATATATATGTGATCAGATCACATGTTGAAGTCCTATTTGCGCATGTGCCACACAAATCTATCTTCTTGTAGGTGAACTGTTCAAAGAACAAGGCCAACCGTACGAAAGTGAAATTCCAACAGACGACAGGATCTCGTAGCTATATTGCACACTGCGAGGCTCTTGTAGTTAGCTGCTGTTTTAACCTTTTTCCTGTACCATATTATCAGATCTATATTGATTTGTTCGAAATGCAGAGGAAAGCCCGCAAGGACCAAAAAGTACCTGAACCAAATGCTGTGGAAATCTTCAAGGACTGTCACACCAGCAAGAAGAAGGGCATGACTACACCAGTCAAAGCAGCTTTTGTAAGTCCTTAATCCTCATGCCTTTTAACTACTACTTACTCTGACTTGTGCCTTGAACTGCATGGTTTCCAGCCAATGTCTATTACTCTTTTCAATTTTATACACAATTGTCTTAGCGTATCATTGCACCTTACAAGGTTTAAAAGAGAGGAGTGATGTTCCTTTGATCTTGACCCGTAATCTAGTTCCGTGCTGGACTTGCCCACACAACGTTACAATTGCCTGTTTGTCTGTTCTTAGTTGTTTTGTGATATGAATGATGTCATACTATGCTTACCGTATTAAAAACTTCGTCTCTTTATCCTTAGCCCTCAATACAATGTGCAGAAATAGACAATACATTAGCGATGGTACATGGTCATATGTTTGGAACCTAGTTTTATTATGTACTTTGCAATAAAATACAACTAATATTTTACATGGGTTCACCAGAATAAGTTCTGTATATAGACCAAAGCTATTTTGTTTGGTTTTGCTGCCTCCTTAATATCTTCTGTTCTGGTACTACTAATGTAAAACCTCAACTTTTCAGCAAGCTATGGAAAAAATGGTGGAACCGCCACCTTCTGAAGTTGGCGAGGCAACTATAACCGCAATGTCAGCTCTTGCTGCAGTGGGTCAGTACCTGTCCACTAACAGTGCCAAAAGCACGTTCCTGCGTAATACTAGGTTGGTTGTTAAGGCAATATCGTCCAAACTGCCTCATGATCAAGATATGCAAGCTCAAAGCAATGTTGTATCTGCGCTGCAGACACAAGTCCATTCCCTAACAGAGACCCTTTGTGAAACGAGGAGAAACATTGCTCAATGTCGTCAAGATATGCATGGTTTTGAAACCAGACTATCAGACATCTGCTATGTTGTTCAGGAGCCAAGGGGAAATGAAGGCGAGGGTTATGGTGCTCCATCGGACAATACAGCATGAAAACGTAATAGTCAGGTCAGATGAACCGAGCTTCTGAACTTCTGGTGGTGCATTTATCTGCTAGACTGTTAAGTTTTATGCCAACCTTCCTTTTGTTATATAGTTGTAATTTGTTATGGTGCGATAAAAAATTTATTCTTAACATGCAGCCACCGCCTGAAGAAAACAGCAAGCCATTTTCGTATAGTGCAGGGTGTTCCCTATATTTGCACTAGTGGCGATCTTTGATGTCGAGTGGATGTAATCTGTGCAATCGCCTTAATAGCCTAGCGTTAGTTTCGGCCTTATTTATTTCCTAGTCTTCTTTTTCCCTGGTTTGCTAGTGGCCGCAACTACCATGGGCCATATATGGGTCGTAGGATCCATGGGTCTCCTACGGGCCGTCGATAAATGGGCCTGTAATCGGTGGGCCTCGGGCCGTCGGATAAATGGGTCTACATGGGCCGTAATCGGGCATAATTGGTATCGGCCCAGCACGGTAACAGGCCGTTAACAGGCCGTAGGACAGCTAAGGCTTAATTCTGTCACAGGCATAACGGGTCGTTAATGGGCCAGAATATAGGATGGGCTGGAAACGGCGCAATGGGTTAACAGGCCAGAAACGGGCCGACTCTTGCCATGGGCCGAATTTGGCCCATTAGGGTAAGAACCCAGTAACGGGCCGACTCTTGCCATGGGCCGAATTTGGCCCATTAGGGGAACATGCCAGTAACGGGCCGACTCTTGCCATGGGCCGGATTTGGCCCATTAGGGGAACAAGCTAGTAACGGGCCGGAAGTAATCGAGGGCCGAAAAGAAGCCCAAGAACGTATGGGCCGTCAATAGGCCGAAAGCTAACATGGGCTGGAAACGGCCCATGTAAATCACGGGCCGTTAACGGGTATAAAGAAAATTACTGTTCATTATGGGCTAGAGTCATCGTGGGCCTGTAAAGGGCCGAAAGATACGAAGGCCTCATATGGGCCGAAAGACGTCGTGGGCCATACATGGGCAGAAAGTGAAATGGGCTGGTGTTATATTCGACGGCCCACATGACGTTGTTGGGTCGATTTCCTTGAGGGCCTAACGGGCCGTGAGTTAACGGGCCGTAAAATGGGCTATTTGCGAAGAGACCGTTAACAGGCTTTTCATGGGCCAGCCCGTTAACTTTTGACCAAGTCAAACGGGCCGGCTTTGTAAGCTAAATGCGCCAGTGGTAGGCCGTGGCACATGTCGACATATCATAGGCGCCTATCTGACCCACTGACGAGCTGACACGTGTTTCGTCCGGCCAATAAGAATTCTACAAGTGGAAATTTCCCATTGGTCGGGGATGTTAACGGGTTATCGGATCCAAAACCCGACCCGATAGCTTAACGGCGTTCCGTTACGGTGGATGCCCCGCGTCGGTCACCCTTGACGAAAACACTTCTGTGACGCGCCATTTATCGTCATGGAAGTGGACACTTCCGTGATGATAATTTTGGTAAAGTCATGGAACACTTCTATGACAGCACAGGTATGACTATCTTGATTCTGTCATAAAATCGTCATGGATGTACATGCATGACAAAAAACACGACCTACTGTGACAAACACGTATCATCACGGAAGTGTATTTTTTGTAGTGTAATTATTTATTTAAATCCAACATTATCCAGAACAGTGAACGATGACACAAGCATGACATTAGAGTGATGTCAGCAGGTCAAATGGTCGGTTGACCAGTCAAACCAGACATGTGGGTCAAGTGGGACCCACATGACATTGTCAGGGGCACTAACAGGAGGGTTTAGACTAACTAAATGGGTTAATTAGCGGTAGGGCCCCACATGTGAGTGACTGTTTAGGTTAATTAATTAGTTTTATTTATAAAAACATTTTAACTGGTTTCATTACGCGGTGGGGCCCGCATGTTAGTGCCATTGGGCTGCCCCGTCAGCATGTTGACTGGGTCAACCCAGTCAACTGGGCCACCAGGGCCCACTGGCCAGCGACTAAGGGGTGGGGCCCTCCAAGCCACGCAGATGGCCGGCGCCGGAGTTGCTCCGGTGGCCTCCCGTGGTGAAGGGCGCCGGCGAGCCTCGGGATTTCGCCACGGTGGCCCAAAACGGGCGCGGCCAGGTTCTCTAGAACGGCCTCTTCGCGCCGCGTCCGATGGAGGCGAGCACGAAGGCGGGGGTGGCCGGAATGGTCGCCAGCGACGAGGTCGGGCGGATGCCGAGGCTCGACGAGTTCGACGGCGAGGCTGCGGGGCACGGTTCATCGCGGGGCTGGGCGCGTTCGAAAGCAGGGGCCCGGGCGCACCCATTCGTTGCCTCAACTGGGGATGGGACGGACGGTGCCCCGACGGCGTCAACCGCGGCGGACGCAGGAGTTCGGCCGAGCTCGGGAACGATGTTATAGAGGGCAAAACGGCCGGTATTCGGCACCTACAGCACCTACGCGATCTCACCAAGCGAATGGAGGCACGCTCGGGACCACTGGTCCACCGGAGCCTCGCCGGAGATGAGATCCGCGGCGGAGCATTCGGGCGCTACGGCGACAACTAGCTAGGGCGCGCGCGAGAGAGAGGCGGAAGCGGGGGCTCATCGAGCGGCACACACGGTGGCCCTTGGGGGGTTTAGTAGCTGCAGAGTCGTCGCCGGAGTTGGTGAAGAGCGGCGGTGAAGCTTGTCGGAGCAGAGGAGGAAGACGGCGGCGTCGTGGGCGTTGCCGTGGCTCCGAGCTCCAACGGGGTGCACCAGTCGAAGCAGCGGACGACGGCGGACCTTGGGCACACAGTGGGGCGGCGAGGTGGGCACGGTGGCCATGGGTAGGCCGGAGCCATGGTGGCGGTGGCGCTCGGATGCGGTGGGGAAGGAGGGAGCGGCGTGGATCTGAGGGGAGAGGGAGAGGCGCAGTGACCGAGGGCGAGAGCGGGGTGAGTGGGAGGAGGAACCGAGGTGGCCGTTGCGTGGCGACCTTATCCCCTCCTCGACACCGGCAAGGGGGTCCGACGGGGACGCGCCCCTGTTCCGACCCTGGTCGGGGGAACAGGGAAGGGAGGGAGCGACCGAGGGAGGCGGGCGGGGCCGGCTGGGCCGGTCGGGCAGGCTGGCAGTTGGCTACTTGGGCCCTTCGGCCCAGGGGGAAGGGGGGTTTCTTCTTTTTCTCTTTTTTTTCTTTTTAGTTTTGTTTTCTGTTCTGTCTATTTTAGGGCAATTAAGTATTTTATCAAATTGTGTCTTCTACACCATAATTACCTACGCCATTTTTGGCACTATCCAAACATTTTTGTTTCAACTTTTGAAAACTTTTGCTGTTTGACACTAATTCTTTTTTTGAATTTGAAATGTTCTGAACTAACACTTGATTAGCAAGAGTAACAGAGATGACATGGCATCATCAGGACAGTTTTACTATAGCCTAATTATCCGGGCGTTACACCTCGGCATCCGGACAGTCAACGATCTGGTTCTTCTTGGTTAGGAACCTAGTCCAGAATTTTCTGGCTGATTCTCCAGGTTGTTGAACTATGTGGCTTAAGTCATCGGCGCTTGGTGGCCGGACATAGGTTCCTTGGAAGTTGTCCGGGAAAGCTTCTTCCAAGTCCTCCCACTGCTGATAGAATTTTGAGGCAGGCTGTCAATCCAGTGCCGAGCTGGCCCTTTGAGCTTTAGTGGGAGGTATTTAATGGCGTGGAGGTCATCTCCTCGAGCCATATGGATATGGAGAATGAAATCCTCGATCCATACTGCAGGATCGGTTGTGCCATCGTATGATTCGATATTGACGGGCTTGAACCCCTCGGGGAATTCGTGATCCAGTACTTCATCTGTGAAGCAGAGAGGTGTGCGGCACCTCTATACCGGGTCGCATCGCGGCGTAGCTCTGATGGAATCCGTCTGCGGCATTCAGCCCGGGCGTGGTTAGGTTTGTCACGTCCGAATAGGTAGCCGTCGTCGTGCCTCGAGGCACGTCCTCGCGATCCGTAGATCGATCTTGTATGTCCTGCTCTACTGTCCAGTTCCTGCCGGAGATCATACGTATGGTCCTGAGCTGGTCTGTCCCTGTTTTTGGGGAGGTGTTGGGGCGGGCTGCTGTTCGGCCTTAGTTACCGTTTTATCCCGACTGCGGGGTGGCCAGTCCGCCGCTCTACCCCGACCACGTGGTGGTCGGTCCGCATTGCGCGAGGGAGGTATGGGATCTGGTGCCTCCTCATCGAACTGGGGTAGCAGTCTGCGTTTTGGGTAGCTCTTGGCTTTGCGCTTGAGGCCGTATTCTTCAGCTGTCAGGACATCAGTCCATCTGTCGACTAGCATATCTTGTTCGGCTTGAAGCTGCTGTTGTTTCTTTTTCAGGCTCCTTGCAGTGGCTATGAGCTGAAGCTTAAAGCGCTCCTGCTATAGAGGATCCTCAGGCACGATGAAATCGTCGTTGCCGAGGCTTGTCTCCTCCTCGGAGGGTGGACGGTAACTATCGTCCTCCGAGTCATCTTCTATGGCCTGTTCATCACGGTTATCTTGCCCGTTGTCGTTTTCCTCCTGTTCGGATGTAGCTCCGACAGGGTCTTCGTTGTTTCCGGCGTCGCCCGGAGTGCTATTTTCTCCGGTGCCAGTGTTGCCACTTTTGAGCGTCGAGGCTTAGAGCGGCGTTTGGGGCGCCGGCGCTTCGACTGTGTTGCAGAAGGTTTCCTCGTGTCTGGCTCTTCTTTGTCGTCGCCAGATCCTTTGGGTGTATCAACCATGTACACGTCGTACGAAGAGGTGGCCGTCCAGCGTCCAGTAAATGGCGGGTCTTGGCCTTGCTCCTTGTTGGCATCGTCGTCCATATCGTCGATGTCTTCGGACCCATAGTAAAGCACGTCGGTTAAGTCATCGACGGTGGCTATGAAATTCCTCGTCGTCCGCCTCTAGCTCGAACCGAACATAGTTCGGCTATGAGTCCTCCTCCAAGGACAAGTTCTTTAAAGAATTTAGCGCATCACCAAAAGGTGGGTGCTGTAAGAAGTCTGCGGCTCCAAATTCAAAAATCGATAACTTATCCAGCTCGGTGTCCGCAGGCGCACCTGATCTGGAACGTATAGCCGGAGACGAGTCCGGAGTTCCATTGACACAAACATTGCAGAATGTCGAGTCTGTATATGGCTCCAGTGCCGTGGGCCTTATGGCCTCGGAGGGCACGATCTGCTTCGGTTATGAAGCCGTTGCAGCAACAGGATCCATCTCCTGGACGTAATCCGATAACAGATTTAAGTCATGTTCATCGGAGCATGGGGAAGCAATTGCCGCGGTCTCGAATCCACTGAAGATCAAGTCTCCACGGATATTCGTGACGTAGTTCGAGCTTCCAAATCTGACCTGGTGGCCAGAGGCGTAGCTATCGATCTCCTCCAGACGGCAGGCGAGTCACTACAAAAAAAATACACTTCCGTGATGATACGTGTTTGTCACAGTAGGTCGCGTTTTCTGTCATGCATGTACATCCATGACAAATTTATGACAGAATCAAGATAGTCATACCTGTGCTGTTGTAGAAGTGTTCCATGACATTGCCAAAATTATCATCACGGAAGTGTCCACTTCCATGACGATAAATCACGCGTCACAGAAGTGCTTTCGTCAAGGGCGACCGATACGTGGCATCCACCGTAATGGAACGCCGTTAAGCTATCGCGTCAGGTTTTGGATCCGATAACCCGTTAACAGCACCGACCAATGGGGATTTTCCACGTGTAAAATCATCATTGGCTGGAGGAAACACGTGTCGGCTCATCGTTGGGACATATGTCATCCACTCATTGGACGGAAGGCGCCTATGATACGTCGACACATGGCACGGCCCAACAGAGGCCCATTCCTGTGAAAAGGCCGGCCTGTTTGACTTGGTCAAAAGGTGGCGGGCCGGCCCATGGAAAGCCTATTAACGGCCTATTCGCATATAGCCCATTTACTGCCCGCTAACCCAAGGCCCGTTACGCCCTATCCGAATTAGGCCCAGTAGCGTCATCTGGGCCATCCAATATGATTCCAGCCCGTTTTCACTTCTGGCGCATGTATGGCCCATGACGTCTTTCGGCCCATATGAGGCCCTATGTAACTCTTGGCCTATTAACGGCCCGTGGTGAAACTGGCCCGTAATGAACAGTTTATCACTTTACACCCATTAACGGCCCGTGGTGAAACTGGCCCGTAATGAACAGTGTATCACTTTATACCCATTAACGGCCCGTTATTCCCTTGGGCCATTTCTAGCCCATGTTATCTTTCGGCCTTCTCAGAGCCCATTTATTCTTGGGCTCATTTCCAGCATTCGTTTACTTATGGCCTGTTACTGTCATTTTCTGCTTGTGGGCCAAATTCAGCCCGTGGTTACAGTCAGCCCGTTTGTGGTACGTTAATACGTTGGGCCATTTTCATAGCATCTTCAAATACGGCCTATTAAGGATGGCCCGTTATGGTCGACCCATGAATGGACGATTCCAACTCTAGCCCGTCTACGGCCATAATGCGGTCTGTTTGGTCCATGTTTGGCCAATCGATCATACGGCCCGTATAAGGCCCATTGATGATACGGCCCGCAGAAGGCCCATTGTTTCTACGGCCCGTAGAAGGCCCATTGTTTCTACGGCCCATAGAAGGTCCACTGTGTCTACGGCCAGTAGGAGGCCTATTGTCACTACAGTAAATATTAGCCCATGGTTATTGTGGCCTAGTTTTAAAAAATAGGTTATTGCAGCCACTAGCTAACCGCGGAAAAAGAACTGCAATGACTACAAGCAAACAAATAAACAAGACAACATGGAAATAAATAAGCAAGCAACTAACGCGAGGCTATCACGGCTATTACACATATTACATCCACTGGGCATCAAAGTTCGCCACCAGTGCAAATATAGGGAACAAAGCAGCATATCATATACACTGGTTGTCAAAGTTGGCGACCAGTGCAAATAAACGCCGCAGCAAAACAAATCCAGAACTGAAACCACTTTAGAAGATATCAAGAAACAATATCCTGGGTACCCATAATGCTGGCAAGATGCTTAGCAAGCTTATTAACTTTCTCTTGTTTGGCGCTTAAATCCTCCAGCGCTTGCTGTTGCACCAGAAAATATGCATCTGAATTCAGCAGGGACTTCCTCAGTCCTTCAGCTTCCTGTCGCAGCACATCTGATCGATGTCTTTCAACCTGAAGTTGAGACTCAAGAAGACGAACTGATTCAGGCAGCGAGTTCGAAGAGCTTGTGCCAGCAGTAGTGGCCAGTAACTCGAACACTACATCAAGACAGGACTTTTGGGTTCCCTCACTGTCGTCAAGATAGTTTTTATCAGCTTTCTTGGAGACCAACAGGGATGTCTTACTATCTTGAACCTTATCTGCATTACTTCCTTTACCACTGGATAACGCGGTACTGTTCTCCAATCATTTGTCCGCATTCTAAAAGAGAAACAAGCAGACACATCACATGTTTACCATGTTGTATATGAAACTCATTTTGGTAAATGAGTTCAGTAGTAAAGTGGACAAGATAACAACATGAAACAAACATATATCTATGTACCATGGTCACTTTATGGTCTATATCATTCTAGTTTTTGTTGCCAAATCAAGATAGAGACACAGTTCAAATAATATTTGTTCAAGACAAAGCAGAATATACAGAATATAAGTCTGGGTAACTATAGAGCAATACCAACACTTGTAATGTGCATGACATGAGAACATAACTGTTTATTCAATTGAAACTGAAATCAACATAGAGAAGGTTACAACAGCAAACCAGTTAAAAAAACAGGTTTAAAACATACCTGTTGTGCCATTGGAGTTTCAATTCCATCCTTCAAAATTGAAAATAGTTGGTATGAGTAAATACAGTAATGCAAGAGCAAAGGAGTATGAACCATAGCTACAGAACCTGACCTGAGAACAAATCTTCTTCTCCTTTAAGCGTCGAGTTGGGATTTGGAGTGGTGGCCCTCGTTCTTTGGGCACTGCAGTTCCCTTACTAACTGCTCGTGTTTGGGTGCTCTATGGTGGAGACGGTGCTGTGTCAACTGGATCTGGGTTACTATCTGCCGGGGTTGGGGTTAGAAGGGATGTAGCTGGTTCTCTGTCCAACTGGGTAGGGGTACAATCTGCGAGAGTCTAGGTTATGTGTGGTGGATCTGGTCCTTGGGCAAGGACAACCGTGGTTCTATCTGCATCAACTGGTAGCACTATCTTTTCTGAAGACCGTGTTGTTACTCCCTTAGATACTGCCATCACGCTCTCCAATTCAAATGGCTGATAAACAAGAAAAGTAATTGAAAGTGTAGACATTGTATGATAGATAGGTGCCATGGATAGTGGGGAATAAAAGAGGGCATGAAATAATTCATATTTATGTTGTCTAACCAAACAAGATAGCATGACACAATTTCACATATATGATGGCTAACTAAACAGGATAGCATGACACAAATTCACATTATGATGGCTAACTAAAAAACATGGAAAGACATAGTTCAAAATATGAGACTATGTAAATAGGATGACATGGCATAACTATATAATGTGTTTATTAAATAGGTTGGCATGCCATAATTCACATACATTCATGGATAGAATGCCATAATTCAAAATATGATGACTGTAAAGACTAAACAGGATGAGATGATATAACTATATGATGTCTTTATTAAATGGGTTGCCATGCCATAATTCAGATAGATGATGTGTATGTACTATGTAAACATGATGGCATGCTATAATTCAAATATACGATTTATATAGTAAGCAAGTAAGCAGATGGCAATCCATATATGATGTAAAAACTAAGCAATGCAAGACAACATGCATGACATGGGTAATATAACCCTGCCAAGTTTGAGCATAGACCTCAGGGGGGAAATAGGACTGGTCATCAGTCTCTGAATCCTCCTCTGACGAGCCCTCTGTAACCAGCAAGATGTCTGCTTCAGCAGGTGGCATTGTCTGCTATGAATACCTTGTTTTCACTCCAGATACTTCCATCACCGCTTCAAATGGCTGATGCACAGGAAGAGTAGTTGAATATACAAACGTTGTCGACAAATGGAACACGTGATACAAAAAAATGATAGCATGATATAATTCACATATGTGATGATTGGCTAAACAGCATGGCATTGCATAATTCACATATATAATGCCTTTGCAACAAGATAGCATTGTATAATTCACATATATAATGTCTTGAAACAAGATGGCAATGCATAATTCACATATATGGTAATTAGACACTGAACAGGTGGCATTCACACAAAGCATGTCTAAACTAATCAAATGACATAGCAATGCGAGACCCCATATGCATGATATGAGAAACATAACCCTGCCAAGTTAGACCGCGGCGAGGCCTCCCTCCGCCGAGCGCCGCCCGAGCCCCGCACCGCCGCCTCCTTCCGCGCCGCCGGCGCCCTTCGCCGACCCCGCCACCCCGTCCGCCGAGCACCGGCCCCGTCCCTCCTCCCTCTCCGGTCGAACTCCGGCGAGTTGCGCCGCACCTCGGTTCGCGTGCCCGATCCAGATCTGGGAGAGGTTGACCCCGGAAATCTTCTAAGTCCCGAATATTTTCACATTATGTTGCTATGTTCATCGCATCATGTCTCATTGCATACTGCTCCGTTTTGCGTGCATGATATATCGAGATGTTCGTCACGAGATGCTCTTCATTTTTTTACATTGTGCCATGCTCATTTGAGTCCATATTTATGCCCTAATCATCGTTGCAAGAGTGCTATATGCTGTTAACTGCTGTCTGTTACATGAACTTGATGATTTGTCTTTTTCATTGCATTTTGTGTGTGCATCCTATGAGCATGAGCTCTACATGTGTTTTGATCTACATCATGCCATCTTTACAGGGGTGCTTGTCTTGTATTTTTGTGTTATATGTGGTGACTGGCACAAGCATGCAAAGTCTGTAGCTGTAACATTGTGATGCCATGTAAACCTGCTATCACCATGAGTTCTATGCAGAATCTGGAGATGTTCACTAAGGATGTTTTGTTATACATGTTATGATCTATCCATCCATGCCTTTGGTTGCATTTATAGCCTGATGTAGCTTGTTGTTATCATGCTCTAAACTTGCTAAATGATGTTGCTGTCAGCCTGTTAACATTAGGTCCAGTTCTTTCCATGTGTTTTTCTAGTGATCCATGTAACCTATGACTATGCTATTGCCATGCTTAGCTTCATATTTATGCTATCTTACTGTTGGTTACCTTGTCATGCCATGTATTTCTCTGTGGTGAGTGGTTCAAGCTCACCAACATGCCTACTTATCGTTGTTTCTGCCATGCACTGTTATTTTCAGTCTGAATCTGTCATATTACTTGCTATGTTTACATGGGGGCCATCATATCTTATGTGCCTTTTTGGCTCGTGATCAGTAAGGGACTTTTGTTTTATGCAATTAGTAGATTCAGGCCATGCCTTTGTTTGCTATGATATATTCCTGTAGCATGTTGTTTGTTAGCTCTAAACTTTGCAACCTGATGTTATTTCTACCATGTGCAGTATTTTCTGCCAAGTCTGTGAAACTATTATTATTTGCAATCTTGCCATGTCCTTTTGAGCATGTTCTAGTGATTTCTGGAGATAGCTCAGTGTTCATGTTTTGTCATGCTTTACCTGTACATCATGTCCATGCCTTTTGTTTTCATGTTGAGGTGTTTTCTTGATGTTTGAATGCATTTTGCATCAGTGCCATGTTTAACTTGTTTTGCTCATATCTTCTAGGCCGTAGCTCCGAACTAAATGAACTTTATATGTAGCTTGACTAGAATTTCGTGTAGATCATCTTGGTGCATATTAACTTGCTGTTTAACAACTTGAACATAAGGTTTATTCAGATCTGGACCAATTTCGAAATTTGTATATGAGGACTTACCGGAATTGTTATATGTTGTTTCCGGCCTCATTTAAACTTGCTTTGATGTGTTGATCTTGTATGCATCCTCTCTTGCTGTGTGTAGCATCATGTAGCCTTGTCATGCATCATACTTGATTGAGCATCATGACTTGTTCATGTGTGGTGTGTTTACCATGTTGTGTGCTTCTTCTCGATAGTTCCCGTGTCGTCGCGATCGTGAGGATTCGTTCGTCTTCGTGGCTTCATCTTCTTCATGGACTCGTTCTTCTTCCTAGCGGGATTTCAGACAAGATGACCGTCAGCTTGGATCTCACTACTATCATTGCTATGCTAGTTGCTTCATTCTATCGCTATGCTGCGTTACCTATCACTTGCTCTTCAAGCCTCCCAAATTGCCATGAACCTCTAACCATTGTCACCCTTCCTAGCAAACCGTTGTTTGACTATGTTACCGCTTTGCTCAGCCCCTCTTATAGCGTTGCTAGTTGCAGGTGAAGATGAAGATTGCTCCATGTTGGATTATGTTTATGTTGGGATATCACAATATCTCTTATTTAATTAATGCATCTATATACTTGGTAAAGGGTGGAAGGATCGGCCTTATGCCTGGTGTTTTGTTCCACTCTTGCCGCCCTAGTTTCCGTCATACCTGTCGTGGAATTGTCACGGCAGATGTCCTCGAGCTAGGACTTAGTCGTGGAGCCATCGCAGCTAGGAAGCTTGAAGGGGTTATGTGGGACAAGGAACACGAGGGTTTATACTGGTTCGGCCCCTTACGGTGAAGGTAAAAGCCTACGTCCATTTTGAGGTGTTATTGACTAGGGTTACGATCGCCAGGGAGCTAAACAGCTATGCCCGGCTCTCGAGGAGATTGTTGTCGCCCTCAAACCGCTGCCGGGTCCTCCCTTTATATAGGGAGGCTGACGCCCAGCAGCCCTTAGAGTCCCGGCCGGCTCATAAGAGCGTCCGGCTCGGACTCTAAACAATACTTGCCTTATACTACAAGTCTACTATAACAATGGTTGTAACTACAGGCTTTAAGCCATATCCGGGTCTCAGCCCATCTCTGGCCCATCATCTGAAACTTGGCTCCGGGCTTCTGGCGTCGACCCTACGAGTAACCCGGCCCCTCCTGGCGGGTGACTCTAAGGTCGGTATCCTCAACATTAGGCCCCAGATTGACATGAGCCGGCTCATGTCACTCTTCAACTCTGCCGACCGAGAAAATCTCCGGCTCACCTTTCATGTGGAGGCCATAACCCGGAGTGACATCATCCTCTGGACTCCGGATAATCCGCTGTGACGTCATCCTCCATTAAGTCCATTTTTTACTTCGCCAGATCCGCAACGGATCTTCGCTTTTACTGTCTTTCCGAAAATCGAGGCGCCGTGAGGGGGAGATAACCACGCCGTGGTCTCCTTGAATCTCGCGCCCACTTATGACCCTGCCTTATAAATAGGCCGGCCCAACACTTCACATCTCACGCTTTCCTTCTTCCTCCTCGCGCCCCCGCTCTTCTGCCCGAGCTCCGTCACTGCCGCCGCCGTCGCTCCCTCGTCCTTCATCAACCCGGCCGCTGCATCAACCTGACTCGGACCAGATAACGTCGGCGACCTCCGCTCTTCTCCAGCTCCGGTGAGTCCCCTCTGCCTTACTAGCATAGATCTGGGACAGAGTTCGTCTGTGTTCTTCATGTTCGTCACCGTAGCCACAAGCTTCAGTAGCTCCTGTAGTTACCGCAGTTAGTTGATCTTTAGCCTTGCGTAGAACCACCGCGGTAGATGTTTAAGACTCATTTCATCTGCAAGAACACCTCTTTTCACTGCATAAGGACTGTGCTCAACCTTAAGAACTTCCCCTGCTTCTGTTTTTAGGTCTAGAAAAATTTCATCTCGCCCGACCATTTTGATCCGAAAAAGTTACTGCCATATGTGAAATCTGTTTTACCACACTTAGTAAAAATTGCAGCCCTTGAATCTTGACGGCTTATATTTCCGACTTAAAGAAAACACGCGCTGTAGAACTTTCCGGTTTAAAGAGAACCATGCTCTGTAGATTCCTCCGGCTTAACTGTAGTAAACCGTAGATGACCCACTTATTCTGAATGTTCCTACGGCTCAGATAACTCACCGTTCATGAGTATATATCATTAGTCCCCTTCATAAGCCGCCACTTTAACTTGTACAATAAATCTCCGGCTTATAATTGACCCGAATACCTTTCTCTTTATTATAGACCACCATCCTTCACCATGCCTCCCAAGGCCCCCATCACTTGCAACTGGACGAAATCCAATGTCACTGAAGAGACCCTAGCCAACTTTGTTAAGTCCGGGTATCTGCCCAAGAAAGAAGTGATGTCCTACCGTGCCCCTGATCCGTTAGAAGAAAGACCACATCCGAGGGACGGGGAGGTAGTGATCTTTGCGGATCACATGACCCGGGGTTTCGCACCGCCCGGCTCAAAATTCTTCCAGGACGTGCTCAACTTTTTTGACCTTCGGCCTCAGGATATAGGACCCAATTCCATATCCAACATCTGCAACTTCCAAGTCTTCTGTGAAGTGTATCTTGGAGAAGAGCCGAGCCTGCTACTCTTCAGAGAGCTGTTCTATTTGAACCGGCAAAATGAGTGTGCCAACGGGCCAAGTCTAGAATTAGGCGGCATATCTATCCAGCGACGTAGGGACTGCCTGTTCCCTTATGCAGAGCCGCCGAGCCACCCTAAAGACTGGAATATGACTTGGTTCTACTGCCAAGACACGTCCCCGGCTGACGAGAATCCACTGCTCGGCTTTCGCCCAACACGCCTGGAATCCACGCACCCGTTATCCGACAAACTTACTGCCGCGGAACGCCAGCCTCTGCTTCCAACGATCAACAAGATCAAGGCTCTGCTAGGCAACGGTCTGAACGGAATTGATCTAGTCCGGGTCTGGATCTCATGGCGGGTGATCCCATTGAGCCGCCGCCCCGGCTTAATGTGCGAGTACACCGGGCGAAAGGATGACCCGCAGAGGCACAGTCGCAACGATCTTCCAGAAGACGTTGCTGAAGAGGAGACCAAGGCTCTATTAAACGAGAGCCTGGCAGATTGTGGAAGAACCGGGCTGGCCCCGTTCTGCAAGACCAATCCAGCCCCAGCGGTAAGCCGCTGAGTTTAATCTTTCAACTTCTTTTGCATGTCACCTTGATCCGGACCGCTTTAAGAATTCATTAATGTACTTCTCAGGCTGATGACAAATTCTGGCGGGTTAAATATGACCATGAAGCGGCCAAGAAGGCCAGGAAGGCGAAGAAAGCCGCCAAGAAAGCCGCCCCTCGCAGAAAGGGAAGCAGACCCACCGCTTCGGAGCTGCTGCAATTAAGCGACAGCTCCGAGTCAGAGGTAACCCGTAAACCTTTAAATTCTTGCCACATTTCTTGTTTGCTGCTGTCCACCTTATCCACCTTTTGCTTATTGACAGGACGACACCGGCGCCAGTAACCCGGTGACTGAAGAGGTAACATCACTTTCCTCCGGCTCGGAGCCTTTGCCACAGCCGAAAGTCCGAAGAGTAACCCGGAAAGTATGCTTTTCTCATCCGTTAGCTCATCAAGACCCTCAATTTCTTTTGAAGCAGTAGGTTCACGAAAGCCGGCGTCACACCCGGGCCCGCAAGGACACCGATCTCTCCGCCGGGTTACCCGACGCAACAAGGAAGCGTCGTACTGAGGTTTTCTCTCACCTGTACCCTTTTCATCCGTTGGCGGGTGTCATTCGTCAGCCACTCAACTCTTCTGACTCTAATTACCAGGAGACCTCCCCCTCTTCGGGTGACTCCATGCAGTCAAGTCTGCCGGCCTTCAAAACTGCACCCGGGTAATAACAATCTCCTTACACTATCCGGCTGTTCCTTACTCTTTGTATGCCTAACACTTCTGTCTTTTCAGTGCCCAGGCAAAGCTCACCAAAAGAGCAAAGAAGACCAGGTCAGCCGGAGTGCCCGACTTGCCTGAGCCGGAGACGACGGCTCAAGAGCCGCCAGCTGCCGCCGCCCCCGAAGCCACCAGTCCTATGGACACGGCACCTGAAGCGCCTGCCCCAACTGCCAAGACCACAACCGAAGCGTCGGCTAACCCGGAGGCCTCCGGCTCCGCCCCTGCAACTGATGACCCGGACGTGGTAATTACCCGGACGGAGTATGTTGAGCCGGGGAGACCGACCGTGCTGGCCAAATGCTCTGCGAAGGGGGAGCTGCTACAGCCCCACCGGGTGAATCTGGAGCTCTCCAACTACACCGTTTTGAGCATTGGAGAGCTCGTCTCTGGCTACATCAGCCAAGTTCACAAGAGCCGGGACGCCGAAATCGCCATGGTCAACCAGATCCAACAAAAATCTGAGGTAACCTTCTGCTGTCCTCTTATTTTCTGCATAATGATCCTTGTCATACCAGCCCCCAAGTCTGCAACTTATACTTTGAATATGCTGTAGACTTAGATTCCGGCTTACTTAACTGAACCGGCAGTACGTTTAGAGATACATTCAATATGCATTAGCCCCCAAGTGCTGAGTGTCTTTGCTTAGAAAGCGCTTGGGACTTATATGCAGCCTGTTAACAACCCGGAAATATATGCAGGCTGTTGGCAAAAAATTAGAGTCGGACCTGGCGGATCTTAAGAGCCGGCTGAAGACACAAGAGATGGAGACCCGGAAGGCAAACGCCAAGTTTGTCTGCAGCATCGCCGCTCAAGAAAAGCTGAAAACTGAATTCGATGCGGAGCGGAAGTCCTGGGCGGAGGAGAAAAGCGCACTGGTGACCCGGGCCGAACAGGCGGAGAAAGCCCTCACCGAGAAGACCGCAGAGCTCTCCGGTCTAAAGCGCCAGGTTTCCCAAATGGTGGCTGCCATCTTCGGTAAGTCGCCTCTCCGGCTTTTATCAAGTCGGTATATGTTACGATTCATCCTTGTCGCCGACTTACCTAATCTTTATGAAACAGGCTCCAGAAGCGCCAACCTGAACCAGAGCGTGGTCACCAAACTAAAAGCTGTATACACCCTGGTGGAGCAGCTCTACACCGGGTCACAGCGGGCCCTAGTGGTGGTGGCCTTGTCGAATGATGTGCCAACACACCTAGCCGAAGTCCTGCGTCGGCTCGCAGTTCTGCCACAGCGGATCCAGGAGCTACGACGAGCATCCGCGAGAGCCGGAGCAATCGCCGCGCTGAGCCGGGCTAAGGCATTCTTGCCAGAGCTAGACCCGGCCGATATCGCCCTGGGTTACCCCAGCCTAAAAGAAGATGGCTCAGCCTTCAACCAAAAGGACTTCGCGGCATGCGTGAAGGCTGTACGCCCAGTGGCTACCCTCATTGGGAACGACACCGACTTGACCAAGTACCAGCCGGGTTTTGACGCGGAGAATCGAAGGATTCCAACCCCACGCTATGAAGCCCTCAACCTGATCCCTCCGGCTCGTCAGCACACCTTCGCCCCGGAAATTGACCCGGCCGAGTTAATCGACGAAGAAGCCCAGTTCGAAGCTCTGAGCGGCATCGACTGGAAGTCATCAACCTTCGGGGTCTTGGGATCATCCGGCGCAGAAGACGAGCCGGGGACTTCCACTCAGCAGGCGTCATAAAGTGGCTGGCGGTTCACCGAGCAATGCTCCACCCTTGAGACCTTGAAAGATTTTTGTAATAGAATAGGTGCAACAATTTATCTCTGCCGTGCCATCGTGCACGTAATGAATGCTGAAAAACCTCTTGAAGCTATTCTTTTGGTGTTCCTCCGGGTTATAATTATCCCTTTGCCCTTCTCCACCTTAAAAAGTATCTTCACATATCTACATAGAAAGGTAAATCACAAGTCTCGAGGCGGCTTAGCGCCCTGAGAATCAGGTGTTTAAAATGTATGACCCGGCAAACGAACCCAAAAAGACTGGTCGCTAACTATACTCTGATCATAGCCGTGATAACACACTCAACGACTTGTAACATACTTCCGGTTTAAATAACCCGGATAGCTTGGTTGGCACCTTAACTCGAAGTTACCTGTCTTGATGACATCCCTGATGTTCAACTAACAAGATAAACCAAAATTAAGCTGGCAAGCGAAACCCGGCAGTACATACTTAGACATGAGCAGAGTAGACTTACGATAAAATACAAAAAATTAGGGTCTTCCGGTTCGAATACGACCAGAAACCCGGTCCAAAGGGGTCAAGCTAAGATTCAGATGCGATCATATAGCCCCCAGTGGGTGTGGCGATGCCAATCAAGAGGGTATCGACAGCTGTGTTCTCTTTGGTTCGAATACGACCCATGTTTGAACAGGAAGCCCCCAAGTGATTCTGAAAATTGTTTAACGACGCTGATTCGAATACGATCCACGTCGGTTCTTAGAGGGGTTGCACTGTGATTCAAATATGACCAAAGGCCACCTCCCAATGAGCTCGGCACTTTGCCAATCAAATGGGTATCGACAGCTATGTTCTCTTTGGTTCGAATACGACCCATGTTTGAACAGGAAGCCCCCAAGTGACCTTACTGCTTACGGCTAGACTCGAATACGATCATAAGCCGGATCCTCCTTTCAAATTAGCATGTAAAAAATGACACACATAATTGAAGGAGAAAAAGGACAGAGGTCCTGCTTTATTGCTTATCATAATATATACATGGCTGAGATAAGTATGTACACCACAAGAGCCGCTAGCTCAAGTGTAGTAAGGTCGAAGCTGAGCTATGTTCCACGGCCGACGGGTCTCTTCCTCAGACTTTCGTGCATCTTTATGCTCCCGAATGTCAATGAGGTAATACGACCCGTTGTGCAAGTTCTTACTGACCACAAAGGGCCCTTCCCAAGGTGGGGATAACTTGTGTGCATCTGTTTGATCCTGGATGAGCCGGAGCACAAGGTCGCCTTCCTGGAAGACCCGGGACTTGACCCGGCGGCTATGATAACGGCGCAGGTCCTGTTGGTAAATCGCTGAACGGGCTGCTGCCACATCACGCTGTTCGTCCAACAAGTCCAGGGCATCTTGGCGCGCCTGTTCATTATCCGTCTCAACATAAGCCGCCACACGAGGTGAATCGTGACGGATGTCGCTGGGGAGAACTGCTTCTGCTCCATAAACCATGAAGAAAGGTGTGAAGCCTGTAGACCTGTCAGGAGTAGTGTTGATGCTCCATAAGACGGAGGGCAACTCCTCCACCCAACAACCCGGCGTCCGTTGCAAAGGGACTAAAAGCCGGGGTTTAATGCCCTTCAGAATCTCCTGGTTAGCTCTCTCAGCTTGACCATGGATTGGGGATGAGCCACTGAGGAAACATCAAGTCGGATATGCTCTCGTTGGCAAAACTCTTCCATAGCGCCCTTGGATAGATTGGTGCCATTGTCAGTTATGACGTTGTGTGGAAAGCCGAAGCGGAAAATCACCTTTTTCATAAACTGAACCGCCGTGGCTGCATCGCACTTGCTAACTGGCTCGGCCTCCACCCACTTTGTGAATTTGTCAACCGCCACCAAGAGATGGGTTTTCTTATCCTTGGACCGTTTAAAGGGCCCAACCATATCAAGCCCCCAGACCGCAAAGGGCCAAGTGATTGAGATCATCCTCAACTCCTGAGCCGGCACATGATCCCGTCGTGAGAACCTTTGGCAGCCATCACATTTACTGACCAAGTCCTCTGCATCAGCGTGAGCCGTCAGCCAATAAAAGACATGTCGGAGAGCCTTGGCCACAAGAGATTTTGAACCGGCATGATGGCCACAATCCCCTTCATGGATCTCGCGCAAGATCTCTTGACCTTCCTCAGGGGAGATACAACGCTGAAATGCCCCTGAAACACTGCGATGATGCAACTCGCCGTTGATAACAATCATTGACTTGGCCCGCCGGGTTATCTGCCTGGCCAACGTTTCATCTTCAGGCAACTCTCCCCGGGTTATATAAGCCAGATATGGTATTGTCCAGTCTGGTATGACGTGCAGAGCCGCCACCAGCCGTGCCTCCGAGTCAGGGATAGCCAAGTCCTCCTCTGTAGGCAACTTAACCGAAGGGTTATACAGGACATCCAGGAAAGTGTTCGGCGGCACCGGCTTGCGCTGAGAGCATAGCCGGCTTAAAGCATCAGCCGCCTCGTTCTTCCTGCGATCAATGTGCTCCACTTGATATCCCTAAAAGTGCCCAGCAATGGCATCAACCTCGCGGCGATAAGCCGCCATGAGAGGATCCTTAGAATGCCAGGTGCCTGATACTTGTTGAGCCACCAAATCTGAGTCCCCAAAGCACCTTACCCGGCTTAAGTTCATCTCCTTGGCCACTCGAAGACCGTGGAGTAAAGCCTCGTATTCAGCCGCATTGTTAGTGCAAGGAAACATCAATCGTAGCACATACTGGAACTTGTCACCCCTAGGGGAAGCCAACACAACGCCAGCCCCCGAGCCCTCCAACTGCCTGGACCCGTCAAAGTGAATAGTCCAGTACGTATTATCTGGCTTCTGCTCGGGCACTTGTGATTCTGTCCAATCGTTGATGAAGTCCACCAAAACCTAAGATTTAACAGCAGTGCGTGGCACATATTTGAGGCCATGCGGTCCAAGCTCTATAGCCCATTTAGCAATTCTCCCTGTGGCCTCTCTGTTCTGGATAATGTCCCCAAGAGGGGCAGAATTGACCACAGTGATGGGATGACCCTGAAAATAATGTTTGAGTTTCCGGCTTGCCATGAACACACCATATACGAGCTTCTGCCAATGCGGATACCGCTACTTGGACTCAATAAGCACCTCACTGACATAATAAACCGGCCGCTGAACCGGATGCTCCTTACCCGTCTCCTTACGCTCCACCACAATAGCAACACTGACGGCTCGTGTGTTTGCCGCCACGTACAGTAGCAGGGGCTCCTTATCAACCGGAGCAGCAAGGACGGGGGGCTCTGCCAGTTGCTTTTTCAAATCCTCAAAGGCGGTATTAGCTGCATCATTCCAGACAAAGTTATCAGTTTTCTTCATCAACTGATATAAAGGCATAGCCTTCTCACCCAAGCGGCTTATGAACCGGCTTAAAGCAGCGATGCGACCCGCCAAGCGCTGAACGTCGTTTATACACGCCGGCTTAACCAGAGAGGTGATGGCCTTGATCTTCTCCGGGTTAGCCTCAATGCCTCTGTCAGAAACCAAGAAACCCAAGAGCTTGCCTGCAGGAACACCAAAGACACACTTGGCCGGGTTTAGCATCATCTTATAGACCCGGAGATTATCAAAGGTTTCTCTTAAATCATCTATCAGGGTTTCCTCTTTGATGGACTTAACCACAATATCGTCCACATACGCATGAACATTGCGCCCGATCTGTTTATGAAGACAATTCTGTACACAACGCTGGTAAGTCGCCTGTGCACACTTGAGTCCAAAGGGCATAGACACATAACAGAAGGCTCCAAAGGGAGTGATGAACGCCGTCTTCTCCTGGTCCTTAACTGCCATCTTAATCTGATGATACCCGGAATAAGCATCCAAGAAACTTAAGCGTGCACAACATGCCGTAGCATCAATGATTTGATCAATACGGGGGAGAGCAAAAGGATCAGCTGGGCACGCCTTGTTCAAGTCCGTGTAGTCCACACACATTCGCCAGGTGCCGTTCTTCTTGAGTACGAGCACCGGGTTAGCCAACCATTCTGGGTAAAAAACCTCAACAATGAACCCGGCCGCCAAGAGCCGGGCCACTTCTTCAGCAATAGCCTTTCGCCGCTCTTCATTAAACCGCCGAAGGAACTGTCTGACCGGCTTAAATTTCGGATCAACATTGAGAGTGTGCTCAGCGAGTTCTCTAGGTACACCTGGCATGTCAGAAGGTTTCCACGCAAAGATGTCCCTATTCTCACGGATGAACTCGATGAGCGTGCCTTCCTATTTTGGATCCAAATTGGCACTGATGCTAAACTGCTGAGATGAGTCTCCTGGAACAAAATCAACAAGCTTAGTTTCATCAGCCGATTTAAATTTCATCACCGGCTCAGCCTCCATAGTTGGTTTCTTCAGAGAGGTCATGTCTGTCGGGTCGACATTGTCTTTATAAAACTTTAACTCTTCTGTAGCACAAACAGACTCTGCATAAGCTGCATCGCCTTCCTCACACTCCAGAGCCACCTTCCGGCTGCCGTGAACAGTAATGGTTCCATTGGGACCTGGCATCTTGAGCTGTAAGTACACATAACACGGCCGTGCCATGAACTTGGCGTAAGCCGGCCGTCCAAATATAGCATGGTATGGACTTCTTATTTTAACCACCTCGAAGGTCAACTTCTCCACTCTGTAATTATTGTCATCACCGAAAGCCACTTCCAATTCGATCTTGCCAACTGGGTAAGCCGACTTACCAGGCACTACCCCATGGAAGATAGTGTTTGACTGGCTGAGGTTCTTATCAACTAACCCCATACGGCGAAAAGTCTCATAATAAAGGATGTTAATGCTACTGCCCCCATCCATGAGTACTTTCGTGAACTTATATCCTCCCACCTGAGGAGCTACCACCAATGGCCAGGTGGCCCGGGTTATCCACCCGAGGAGGATGATCCTCCCTACTCCATATTATAGGTTGCTCAGACCATCGTAAGTAGCGTGGGACTGCCGGCTCAACAGCATTCACAGCCCTCTTGTGAATCTTCTGATCTCGTTTGCACAGACTAGTGGGAAATACATGATATTGTCCACCGCTTAGCTGCTTTGGATTGGTCTGGTAACCCCCCTGCTGCTGTTGGTGACCCTGGCCCGACTGCTGATTAAAGCCCCCTTGACCGTTCTGAGGACCGGAATTTGAGCCGCCCCCAGGGCCATGAAAGCCGCCGGCGCCTGAGCCGCCGGCACCTGAGCCGCCACCCGGACCATTGTAGTTTTTAAAGGCCTTCATGATAGCACAATCCTTCCACAGATGAGTTGCTGGCTTCTCTCTAGAGCCGTGCCTCGGACAAGGTTCATTCAACAGCTGCTCCAGAGAAGGTCCTGACCCGCCGCCTCGGGGAGGGGGCCTCCCCTTGCGTCGCTGGTTGTTACCTTGAGAGTTGGTGTTGCCTACAAATTCTAGGCTGCCATCGGCCTTACGCTTGCCTCCTCCTTGGTTCCCCGGGTTAAACTGGGGACCCTTGCCGTTGCCGTTCTTCTTTCCCTTCCCTGCCCTTTCATCGTCTGAAGGGGGATCCTTGGTACTATCGGAATCGGCGTACTTGACAAGAGCCGCCATCAGGGTACCCATATCGGTGCAGTTGCGCTTGAGCCGCCCAAGCTTCATCTTAAGGGGCACAAAGCGGCAGTTCTGTTCCAACATTAAGACTGCAGAGCCGGCATCCATCTTATCTGATGAATGTATGATTTCCTTGACCCGGCGAACCCAATGGGTCGTGGACTCACCCTCCTGCTGCTTACAGTTAGTCAAATCCACAATTGACATAGACTGCCTGCAGGTATCTTTGAAGTTTTGGATGAAACAGGCTTTCAGCTCTGCCCAAGACCCAATGGAATTTGGTGGCAGCCCTTTCAACCAAGTACGGGCAGTCCCATCCAGCATCATGGTGAAGTACTTAGCCATGGCCGCCTCACTGACCTCCAGGAGCTCCATGGCCATCTCGTAACTCTCGACCCAGGCTGCGGGCTGTAAGTCTGCTGTGTAGTTAGGCACCTTCCTAGGGCCTTTGAAGTCCTTGGGTAGACGTTCATTACGAATAGCTGGCACCAAACAAGGGACACCCCCAGTCCTGGTAGGGATACCCACATCGACAGAAGTCGTCGGATAGGCCGGGGGGTCTGATAAGCCGTCAATTGAGGCACCTGCTCCGCCTCCTGGCGTGCCTTGTCCTGGTCTGCTGCGTAGAAGGCTCCGTTATGCACCGGGCCGTGGCCAGGGGGCGGGTCATGGCGCGGGACATTACTTGAGCCGGTTGCTGAGACCATGTGCCGGCTGTAACTCGGGCTCTGACCCGGACGAGGGGTCGAGTGGATCCTATCCCGGCTGTAGGAGTACGCTTCTTGCTGTGTCAGCGCCGTCTGCAGGAGTTCCCTGACCCGGCGGGTTTCGATGGCCGCCGGAGAGTCGCCGTCAACGGGGAGAGCCGCCAATGTGCTGCCGCGGCCACCATGTTCTCCAGCGGGTTATCATAATGCCCCGGGGGTATTGGCACATACTGAGGCGGGGCAGGAGGCACCTGGGGAGGCCCCATCAACCGTGGCTGAACAAGGGGTACAGACCCGGGCGTGATGACCCCTGGCGGGTTGCTAGACCCTGCACCCGGCGTGTTGAAGAGATTGCGTGGATTGTAGACCGGCGGGAGTCGAGACTGGGACTTCTGATGCCTCCTCCTCATGACTACGTTGGCCGCGTTCTGATCCATCGTGAGCTGGAAGGACTGCACCTGAATTAGCTGAGTCTGGGCATCGAGAGCCGCCCGCTCCGCAGCCAGCCTGATCCCTTCCGCTGCAAGATCCACTTTAGCCTTTATCAGATCTAACTTCAACTGCGCCACCTCTGCATCATGTTGGGCTTGGTCCGCCGGGTCGACGGCGGCGGTTAGCAGGGCCGTCAGTTTGTCCGTGAGATCCATCAGTACCTGAGCCGGGGAAGGCACCGGGTTTCCCGATCCGGCAGCGGGGTTCTGAACAGCCTGCGCACCGGCCATAAAAACTCCAACCTGACTTGGCGGCTCAAAAGGGTCCGGAATACTGTCGCCGTCAGAACAGCCCTTGAACCTGCCATCTTGAAGTTGGTACAACGAGTTTGACTCATCAGTGGCCGACTCGCCGTCAGAGCCGGCGGCCGCCTCATTACTAGACCCGGATAGATCAGAGGGCCCTCCATGGATGCATCCCACAAAAGCGCGCCTTAAGGCAGGCCGGGCCCGGGCGGGTCGTGCGCGCTGAGCCGTTTTGACGAGATCGGCGCAGAGGTCCGGCTCGGGGCCCGGCTCACCAATCTTGCCGATGAAGACATGAATTCCGCCGAAGGGGACCCGGTACCCGTACACAATTGAGCCAGCGTCGGGGCCCCAGCCTTCGTCGTCGATGTAGAACTTGCCGCGACGACTCTTGGTCATCCGGCCCACAGCGTATCCCTTGAGCCCTTCGAAGCTGCCCTTCAAGAACTCAAATCCACCGTGCGGCAGCCCCACGGTGGGCGCCAACTGTCGTGGAATTGTCACGGCAGATGTCCTCGAGCTAGGACTTAGTCGTGGAGCCATCGCAGCTAGGAAGCTTGAAGGGGTTATGTGGGACAAGGAACACGAGGGTTTATACTGGTTCGGCCCCTTACGGTGAAGGTAAAAGCCTACGTCCAGTTTGAGGTGTTATTGACTAGGGTTATGATCGCCAGGGAGCTAAACAGCTATGCCCGGCTCTCAAGGAGATTGTTGTCGCCCTCAAACCGCTGCCGGGTCCTCCCTTTATATAGGGAGGCTGATGCCCAGCAGCCCTTAGAGTCCCGGCCTGCTCATAAGAGCGTCCGGCTCGGACTCTAAACAATACTTGCCTTACACTACAAGTCTACTATAACAATCATTGTAACTACAGGCTTTAAGCCATATCCGGGTCTCAGCCCATCTCTGGCCCATCATCTGAAACTTGGCTCCGGGCTTCTGGCGTCGACCCTACGAGTAACCCGGCCCCTCCTGGCGGGTGACTCTAAGGTCGGTATCCTCAACAATACCGGTGTTATGTTCCTTGATTTTGCGTCCCTTATGCGGTTGGGTGATTTATGGGACCCCCTTGACAGTTCGCTTTGAATAAAACTCTTCCAGCAAGGCCCAACCTTGGTTTTACATTTGCCTCACCTAGCCTTTTTCCCTTGGGAGTCGCGCATCCCGAGGGTCATCTTTATTTTAACCCCCCCGGGCCAGTGCTTCTCTAAGTGTTGGTCTGAACCGACAAGCCTGCGGGGCCACCTCGGGGAAACTTGAGGGCTGGTTTTACTCGTAGCTTGACTTATCTGGTGTTGCCCTGAGAACGAGATATGTGCAGCTCCTATCGGGATGTCGGCGCACCGGGCGGCTTTGCTGGTCTTGTTTTACCATTGTCGAAATGTCTTCTAACCGGGATTCCGAGACTGATCGGGTCTTCCCGGGAGAAGGATTATCCTTCGTTGACCGTGAGAGCTTATAATGGGCTAAGTTGGGACACCCCTGCAGGGTATTATCTTTCGAAAGACGTGCCCGCGGTTATGTGGCAGATGGGAATTTGTTAATATCCGGTTGTAGAGAACTTGACACTTGACCTTAATTAAAACGCATCAACCGCGTGTGTAGCTGTGATGGTCACTTCTCGGCGGAGTCTGGGAAGTGAACACGTTTTCTGGGTTATGTTTGACGTAACACTAGTACAAAACAGGGCTTTAGTCCCGGTTCAGTCACGAACCAGGACTAATGTGAGCATTGGTCCCGGTTCGTGCGGCTAAGGCATTAGTCCCGGTTCACCTGTGCCCTTTAGTCCCGGTTGGTGCCACAAACCGGGACTAAAGGGTGTGATGCCCATTGGTACCGGTTGGTGGCACCAACCGGGACTAAAGGTCTAACCTTTAGTCCCGGTTGGTGCCACCAACCGGTACTAATGGGCTTTGAGGCATTAGTACCGGTTCATGGCACGAACCGGTACTAAAGGTCCCATTTTCAAACTCTACCCCCCTGTGGACCGTCTTTTCAGTTTTAGAAAAAACAAAAGAAAATGATGGAAATGTCAAAAAAATAAAATAAAATAAGTTTCCCATGTGATATGTGGTCTAGTTGTTGGGAAAATTTACAAATATGAATTTTGACTTTATTTGCAAAATCTCTCTGGAATTTGTAAAATGGGCATAACTTTTGCATACGAATTCGGATTAAAAAGTTTTTTATATGAAAAATCATCTACTCGAAAAGTTACATCCAATTTTAACCAGGGGAACCCCGTTAAACATTTTCAAAATCCTCAAAAACCTAACAGAAAAAAAGTTACGGGGCTTTTAAGATCTGTAGAGGCAAAAAAATTCAAAAAATTTCAAACTGTGGTCAAACTATGGTCAAACAATGGTCAAACTAATTATTCTAGAATATTAGTGTTACTAAATAATTATTTCCTTTTTTGAATTTTGGTCAAATCTGGTCAAACTGTGGTCAAACAATGGTCAAACAATGGTCAAACCAATTATTCCAGAAATATTAGTGTTACTAAATAATTTTTTTTAAAAACAATAGTTTCAAACTCAACCAGTGAAATGTGTCACTTCATGCTCAAGCTAAATTCCTGAGGGTTAATAGGATTGACATCTTTCTATTGTCAGGAAAACAACAAGTGCAGACTTGGAAACGAGGGAGAATAGAACTCGGAAGTTAAGCGTGCTCAGGCTGGAGTAGTGAGAGGATGGGTGACCGTCCGGGAAGTTAGATGATTTGGAATGATGAGGGGTGATTAGAGATTAGAGGATAAATTGAGATGTGATGAGGGGTGGTGACTAGAGATTAGAGGTTAAAATAATTCAGAAATTTGAAAATAAAAAAAAATTCGAAAAAAAATTCGCAAAAAAGTTTTTCAAAAAAAAATCATAAAATTTCCTTTAGTCCCGGTTGGTGTTACCAACTGGGACTAAAGGTGGAGCTCCAGGCTGCAGCCACGTGGACGGCCTTTAGTCCCGGTTCGTGTAAGAACCGGGACTAAAGGGGGGAGGCATTAGTAACGACCCTTTAGTCCCGGTTCAAAAACCGGGACTAAAGGCCCTTACCAACCGGGACAAAAGCCCCCTTTTCTACTAGTGTAAGTAGGAGTTCAGGATCACTTCTTGATCATTGCTAGTTTCACGACCGTTCCGTTGCTTCTCTTCTCGCTCTTCTTTGCGTATGTTAGCCACCATATATGCTTAGTCGCTGCTGCAACCTCACCACTTTACCCCCCTTCCTTACCCATTAAGCTTTGCTAGTGTTGATACCCAAGGTATTGGGATTGCTGAGTCCTCGTGGCTCATAGATTACTACAACACCAGTTGCAGGTACAGGTTTTGCGATGATCATGACGCGAGAGCGATGTTACTTGTGTTGGACTTCTTCTTCGGCTTCTCCTTCGTTCAGGGGATAGGTTCTAGGTCGGCAGCCTGTGCTGGCAGGGTGGATGTCGCTTGAGCTTTTGTTTGTGTTTCATCCGTAGTCGGATGTTGATCTTTTGTATGATGTATTGTTGTATTCTTGCGGCATGTGCATGCCTTGTATGTATCCCCATCTATTATGTAATGTTGATGTAATGATATCCACCTTGCAAAAGCGTTTCCAATATGTGGGTCTATCCTTGGTGGGACCTTCGAGTTCCTCTCGGATAGGGTCGCATATTGGGCGTGACAAGTTGGTATTAGAGCCAGGTTTCGATCCTGGGACCTGCACCTAGGGGGGAATAGGATTGGTCATCTATCTCTGAATCCTCCTCTGAGGAGCTATCCGTAACCAGCGAGATATGTGCTTCGTCAGATAGCATAGTCTGCTCTGAAGACCTTGTTTTCACTCCAGAATTTGCCATCACCGTGTCAAATGGCTGATGCACACGAAGAGCAGTTGAATGTACTAACATTGTTGACAAATGTAATATGTAACAAAAAAAAGGATGGCCTGATGTAATTTACATATAGGATGACTGGCTAACCAGGATGGCATTGCAAAATTCAAATATATGATGCCTGGCTAAGGAAGATGGCGTTGCATAATTCACATAAACGATGAATAAACTAAACAGATGGCATTCGCACAAAGGATGTCTAAACTAAGCAGATTACATATTTGATGTATAAAGTAAGCAATGCAAGACACCATATGCATGATATAACCAACATTAGCATGCCAAGTTAGAGCGAAGACCTCAGGGGGTAAATCGGAGTTGTCTTCTCCTTCTGAATCCCCCTCAGAACAGATATCTTCCTCTCGATTACAATCTGAAATGCGTGGAGGGGGGGCTGCCTTTACGTCTACCATGGAGCGACGTCTGCATGAAATTTTATTGCCACGCAAGGCTTGTCTCTTTTGCTCTACCTGTTCAGTTCCATTGTTTACAATAACTGTCATGCATAGGAATAAAACATAGTGAGATTATGTAAGGAGTGCACGCAGAAATCCAGAGTGATGGTAGCAACCTGTGGATAGACCCAAAACCAATAATAGCAGGCAGATAATGGCTTCAGTTAAAAAATACAGATAATGTCTTATTTGCTGTTTGTTTCCCACCCAACATGAAACTCATAGTAGACACCGGCGATTAACCAGATAGTAGATAGATACTATTGATAGCGGCCCCGATATGTACCCCACAACCATTTAAAAACTCAAGTTTGACCATTAGTTTGGAGCTGACTCAGAGTCTAATCGGTGAACAGGATGATAAAGTAGCATGTAATATTAAGCGATGCATAACGTAAGCAGACACGAAAGAGTGCGACCTCTCTTGCGGACCCGTGTAGTCCTCTAGGTCATCTGCTCGGTTGATGATGGTAATGCAGTTTTCTTGGCTGCCAGCGGCGGGGAAGAAGATCTGAGGCGGCGAAAGACAGTCTGGAGGCCGTATCCCTGCTGTGCTGGACCCTTCTGTCGTTGGAGCAGCTGAGCTGGGGTGGACGACGGCGCAGCAGGAGCGGGACAAACCACGCAAGGTTTTCTTTGACCACTATCTGTAAGAGAAGTAATTCTATAAGGGCTCGTTTGAATTGGAGGATTCCAACAATGCAGGGATAGGAAATAGAGAGGAATAGGATAGGAATGCACGTGCAAAACAGAGAATTTAAAAACACAGGATTTTTGCCAATCTGGGTGTTTGATTCACAACAATTGGAAGATCACAAGATGCAAAGAAGCATGGTGAGATTAAGTCAAACCACAAGAAAATGTACGGTTATAATGCTATTATGCTACTATCTCTTAGTCTTGTGCTTCATGAATAGGAATTTGAAAAGGAGGACAAGTGAAAATTAAAATTCCTACGTTTTTTCTTTCAAGGAGACACTAAAGGAACAAATCTGTGTGCTCAGTGGACAATATATATAACATGTAGAGTAAAAAAGAGATGCAACAAGTGTACAACCTCTTTGGCGAAGCCATGTCGATCTCAGCGTGATTGGGTTGGCCGGTGAGGATGCTCTGCCTGACTTTGCTGTCGGAGGAGGGGAAGAAGATCTTAGGCGTCTGGAGATGGAGCCCGAGGTACTGCTCCGCTGTGACGGAGGATTTCGTCGTTTGAGCAGCTCCGGTGAGTTGTACGACGCCGAGGCTGAAGCAGGACAAGAGAGACAACGAACAACGTTAACCTGAGTGGAATTCTAATAGCATCTCCAATACATGACGTAAAATACATAACCACAAAGGGCTAGATGTAAAATACATCAGCCGCTCATCTCTAAACTTAACTATCGAAACTGAAGTTAACTGTCGAAACTGAACTTAACTGTCGAAACTGAATTTTGCTGTCGAAACTGAATTTTGCTGTCGAAACTGAACGCACTAGCAAGGTGAGGCTACACGTCAGTCGACTGACTTTTTCATCTCTGGTCAGTCGATTGCAGCCGTTGGATACGAAATCAAAGGCCTGCGGTTCATCTTCAACCTCCACCCCCTGAGCCGCCAGCCACCACCGGCCAAACAGCAACCCCCGCCGCCCGCGGCCGGCGGTGCGCCGCCCCGCCTGCCCCGAAAACACTCCCCACCGCCGGTCCGCCGCCGCTACAGCCATCCCTCTAGGCCCCCCCGTGCCGAGCTTTGTCTCCGGCGATCCCCACGCCACCGCCCCGCCAACGCCCCACCACCGCCGGCGACC